>NW_014040269.1:0-3027 GCF_001186125.1 Sphaeroforma arctica JP610 | reverse complement strand
TCCACATATACGTGCGTATGAAAGCATGTATTTGCATGCATAAATAAATAAATACATACATACATGCATCTATGCATGGATATATATTCGCATACATACATACATGCATGTATGTATACTGAAATACTGAAATACATACAAACATTCATATATACATACATTCAGACGTACGGACACAAATATATATACACACACCACGCATAGACACATATATACACTCACACATATACACAGATACATACATTCATACATATATACATAATTTTGTCCTATGCATCGCTACTGATATATCTTCATTCACATACACAAAAAAATAGCGAGGTTAGAAATCACACAAACCAGGAGACTTGTCTCCTAGCCTAATATATTTGTAAGAACGGTATATTAAAAAAATTAAAAATAAGATTTTTTTTTACGTCCTCGTGTTTACTTCTCTCTCTTTTGTGTGTATTATATTTCGCGGGAAAAATCACAACAGTATTCCTTCGGACATTCGTCCGAAGTGGCAATTTTATATATATTCTCTCTCTAGTAGATGAGTAGAGGGTCGTGACAATATTCAACATATTAGGCTGTCATCGCTTTTTTCACACCAATGATCAAGCGTTTCTTAAGCGGGTTTTCTATTGGTTGTTCAAAATGTATTGTTCAGGGAACTACCCTACAAGAATATTCGAAAAATAATTAAATACATACACGCATTATAAGATTTATACCCTTGCGGGGAAAAATAAGATTTACGAGTTTCTGCATAGCCTCCTAAACAATAACAAGGGGCTATGGTTTCTGTTCATTTTCTATTCTTTTTGTTTTGTAAATAAAAACAAAACCAAAATAGGTAATAACCTACCCTCTTCTCAGTGTTTCTCAGTGCTCGTACTGAATATGGGCTGCATTTTATCTCAAAAGTCGATGACGCACATGCTATGCTAATTTCTCAGTACATACATATTTACCGGACAACAAAAGGGTCCCCTTCAACGTTGCCAATATTTTATTATGTAAAAGTATTTATATACATATGATTTCGTTTTTTTTTAAATCAACAAAAAAAAGCTTAAAAAAAGACTGTAAAATACAACTGACAACAACAACTGTATTTATTAAATAATGTAGTAAAAAAAGTGAAGTTGAGAACGGAAAAGCAACAACCCTTTTTTAATAATAAAAAAGTGCGAAAAAGGGAGATTATAACTGCAACTGTATTTTAGAGCGAGAGAAGACGGGCATAAGTTTACATATTTATGTAAATATTTCATGTGTATATAACCCCTCTATGTTGTGTGCTGAGCGAACACATCTGTTATTATAAAGTACGTTTACAACTCGACTTAAATACACATCGGATCGCTAAGATGAGCTTAAAACGCAAGAGTATGGATCTCACTTCTGCCTGTGCGGATGCCTTTTACTCGTGTGCGTATCAGAACGAAGAGGGAGCTCGTAAGATTGGTCGTTTCGACTCCAACAATCGCTATTACCAGCAGATGTCCGATGTGCATACCAGCAACTCTCCCGAACCGAACTGCGGCTTTTCTCAGCAAGCTTTTCAGCAGTCACAGCATATGCATATGGAGTACAGTTTATCTGCCGTACCACAACACCGTTTCATTACGTCTTCCTGCTCGTACTAGTTGACAGTGTTGGATCATAATATTGCTATACCTATAATTAGCCGGCTTTGCACCTCGGTCTGTTATCGGTGTTCTCCACAGAATCGAAACCTCACAATAAAGTAAATGTTCTCACGTGAGAGGAAAGACGCTACAGATGCTTCCGGCAAAACACCAATTTTGGCTGTGTAAGGGTCGGGACTGAACTTCCAGGAGGATTCTTTAAGCCCTGCAGCTTCCACCGTCTCAGCTGCCGTCCTTCCCGCGTAAACCCGGGCCGTCAGTGTCATTGATTTGATCTCCAAGGGCTTGTTTCTATACTTTTGCGGACCAAAATCCGCTCTTGCTACGTACTGGTCCCCATAGCTGGAGAACGATATATTTTTTTCTTTCCGCCTTGGTTTGCTATTACTTGATCACTGTTTGTAGTTTTCTTTGTTCGCCGTCACAGCTTCTCGTGGTAGAAGTCCAAGGTACACATCTGATTAAAGCAGAGAATTTAGAATGAAACTGACGCATACGTTCTTGAAAATAAAATACTCTCAGGTAAATCGCCGCTCAAAGTTGAGAACATAGAACGAATCGGACGCATACGTGCATAAAATAAAATACACTGAGTCAACCGAAAATATAATATACGGCATTGACCGCAGTTTATGATGTCGAGTGTCTGATTTCAACGCTCCCCCCTCCTGTTCCATTTGTGTCAATTTCCCGACCAGCTAACACCAGGGAGCGATAGTCAGTGTAGCCTCAAAATTTCAGGCTTAAAAAAGCGCTTGCATCTGCATTCAAGTGAATACTGTCGGTTTATCACGAGGCACTTCATCGAGTATAGTGCTTAAACACTGACGTCAAAGCACGGCCATCTCCGGACAATAGCCCGATCACTGCGATCAGGCTATTTTTTTTCTCTCACTCTACTAGTGGTAGAGTGGGTCAAGGGCAAGGCAAGTTTTGGACAACCTCGAGGGACCCAAAAAAAAGGCGGGGGGGGGAGGACCCGATGGGTGACTCTCGTAGTTGCATGGACAATTATAAATAATTGTAAAAAAAAATATTCCAAACTTTAACGTCTATTTGAAGGCTATGTTTTCATTGCCTTCTAAATTAAAACATTTTTCATATATAATAGAGAACGCGTGTGTTATCAATAGCTGTCAGGCACTTGTTTTTCTACTTCGTTGCACCTCTCGAAGATGAGAATTAACAATAAAAAATGCGTGGTTATGATATCCGGTTCCGGAAGTAACTTACAGGCGGTGATAGACGCGGTTGCTGCCAATGAATTACCAGTGAGCATCGAGTTAGTGGTTTCTAATAAGAAGAACGCATATGGTCTGACACGTGCGAAAGATGCCGGCATCCCGACTTTATACTTCCCATTGTTACGTATGTCGTTTCCCTATCACTA
>NW_014040270.1:91134-94673 GCF_001186125.1 Sphaeroforma arctica JP610 | reverse complement strand
TACGCGCTTTGAATGTTAGTGATTGTTACAATGTTATGATTCTCAGAAGGAATTATGAAGTAATATTGACAGAACAATAAACAATGACTAGTTGAAGGTTGAAGACAAAATAAAAAGAAGTTAATATGCGCTTTAAAAGCCTGCGATTATTTAATCATTGTGCAATAGAGATAGCGCAATAAACGAGAGAAAATACGCACTTTGAATGTTAGTGATTGTTAGAATGTTAGCATTCTCAGAAGGAATTATGATGTAATAGAGATATGGAATGTGGAATGTAATAGAATTTTAAGGAAGTGATTTTGATGAAATAGAGATCGCACAATATTACGAGACTAGATATAAGAAAAATCAAAAGATGATGTGCACTCTAAAGGGAATATTTGGATTCTAAGAAGTAATTATGATGGAACAGATATTGTGTATTGAATAATTTCTGTTAGAAACAAAGTAGAGCGAACATGTGGTGTAAAGTTATGGATAATAAGTTTGACTAGATTGATAGCAAAAGATGCTCACCTAAGAAAGAAAATACACATGTGTTGAATCCTATCTGAATTACGACAGCCCAGATATGCCCATATGTGAGACACCTCTTCAATAAACAACCTCTTGATATTACATAGGACATGCCCGCACTAGATGAGGGGTCGAAGTAAATGAGACGAGATTGATCACAATTTGGGGGTTTTTGCTAATATCGGCCACCAAATGAGTCCCTTTGAAGAGTAAACGATCGCTTGGCACTAACTTCTGTGAAACATCTGCCCTATATGATAGCTATAACTAGAGAGGACGAGATTGGTAAAATACTTTGTTAGCATAGAGCGCTGGATGAATCCTTTTTTGTTACTAAATTGCGGCTAAATATTCGTGCTCTGGATGATGGCTAGTGATAGATAAGACTGTATTGATCGCCAATGCTTGCTATAAACATCAACCGTTATATGAATTCAATAATATTATTGAATTACGACAAGAAAATCTGTGACTCACCTCTAACAAACCATTACTTGGCACTTACGTTATAAAATATTGCGCAAGCGTTTGCTATTAAACAGCGAGCATTTACTAAGGTGTTGTTTTAGGACACATTTTTTTAATTATGTTCGCTCTAGATGATAGCTACAACTAGCCTCGAGTATAAAAGGAATAATCATTTACTACTAAATTGCGGCAGGAGATACCTCCAACAAACCTCCGCTGGGCCTTTACTTGTAAGAAATGTCTACCCCAGTTGATGGCTTGTGATTAGAAGCTCACTAACATCGCGCGTGAAGAAACAACAATTTTACTACTATATATTTGCGATAGAAAGTATGCGGGATACCTCCAATAAACAACCGCTCGGGCTTTGACTTGTAAAAATGGTGTGTTACAATTGATGGCTATAAATAGATGATTATATTGGTATCAGAAGTTTACTAACATCGAGCATGAAATGAATACGATTTTACAACCTAATTGCAGCAGCACATATTCGGGATACGTCCAAAAAAAAACAGCTTGGTCTTTTACGGATGGGAAATGTGTGCTCTAGATGATGGCTATAAATAAACGAGACTAGATTGATTTCAAAAGTTTATTAATATAGGGACTATATGTCGATATGCGCATCAGGCTTCATATTCGTTGGACAAACATAGAGCGTAAAATGAATGTATTTTTGCAACTAAATTGCGACAGCACATGTGCAAGATGCCTCCGATAAACATATGATAGTCTTAAATAGATGTGACTATAATGGTATCAGAAGTTTACTGTTATCGAGCATGAAATAAATACAATTTTACTACAAAATTGCGGCAGTACATCTACATTATACAAGGTAACCGCTTGAACTTTTACGTGTAAGAAATGTATGCTCTAGATGATGGCTATAAATAGATGAGAGTAGAGAGGTATCAGAAGTTTACTATTCATCGGGCGTGAAGTGAAATAAATTTTACAACTAAATTACGGTAGCACATATACGAGATACCTCCAATAAACAAACGCTTGGGCCGTTTTTGTAAGTAATGTCTGCTTCATATCATTGCGAGAACTACGAGAAGTTTATTATCACCGAGCATGAAGAAATACAGTTTGAATAGTTATTTTCGGCAGCACATATGCAAGATATCTTCAACAAACATCCGCTTGGGCATTTACTTTTAAGAAAAGTCTGCTCTAGATGATGATTATATGAAACAGATGAGACTAGATTGATATCAGAGGTTGACGAACATCGAGCGCGACAAAATACAAATTACTACTATAAAATTGCGGCAGAAAATATGCGAGATACCTCCTTTAAACATCCATTTGGGTCTTTACTTGTATGAAATATGATGGCTATAAATAGATGAGACTATGATATTGAAATTTTACCACTCAATTGTGATGGAACATATGCGAGGCATCTTTAATAAACAACCACCAGAACTACTATGTGTAAGAAATGTCTGCTTCAGATGATGGCTATAATCAGATGAGACTATGACATTAGAGCTTTACTAACATCGAGCGTAAAACGAATACAATTTTACTACTGCCGCATTTTACTAAAATGCGGCAGCACATATGCGAGATATCTCCAATAAACAATCGCATGGGCCTATACTTGTAAGAAGTGTCTGTAAACAGATGAGATTAGATTGATATCAAAAGTTTATTACTATTGACATAGAGCCTAAAACGAATACAGTTTCCCTACTAAATTGCGGGAGCACCTATGCGAGATACCTCCTGTAAACAACCGCCTGGGCCTTTAACTTGAAAGAATTTTCACTTCTAGATGATGGCTATAAACAGATGAGGCTGCATTGATATCAAATTTGATACTAACATCCAGCGTGGAATAAACGCAATTTTACTGCTATGTAAAATGCAGAAGCCCATCTTCGAGATATCTTCAATATACCACCGTCAGGGCTTTTATTTAAAAAAAAAGTGTGCTCCAGATAATGGTTATAAAATGAAAAAGACTAGATTGATAGAGTTCTCCAACATCGAGTGTGAAACGACACAATTTTACAACTAAGTTGTGACATCAAATATGCGAGATATCTCCAATAATCAACCACCTGGGCCTTTACGTGTAAGAAATGTCAGCTCTAGATGATGGCAATCTTTCTGATGTTAGAGTAATCAGAAATATAGCGGGATTACCGGTAGATTATACCGGGACTCCCGCGTGTCCATAAATATATGAGACTGGATTGATCGCAACCGTTTACTAGTATCGAGCGATACATGAATACTATTTTATTACTAAATTGCGGCAGCAAATATAGGGAACACCTCCTCTAGTCAGCATCTTAGGTCATATTTCTAATGGATCTGGTGTCCCACGCCGGCTAAAGGTCAAGCCTCTTCTCCTCTTAGATGGTCCCGGTTCTTGCTCGTAGGTGAAAGCGGGAGAGTTGTAGCGGTGAAATATCCCTCAATGCCCCGAGTAGTTGCTGATGACAGGTGCTCTAGTTTAGTCGGGGTGTGTGTTGACTGAATGTTCCGTAAAACTATACCTGTATCCAGATATATTAACTATATACGTATAC
>NW_014040270.1:88333-89379 GCF_001186125.1 Sphaeroforma arctica JP610 | reverse complement strand
TAATGTTCGCCACCTGATAACTGACTGACAATCTAGTCTTGTACCATTTCACAACACTCGCAACAACCCGATATCACAATTTCGATGATTGTTGGTACTAAGCGGGAACACCGAGTACTTCAAGTTCACACACTCACCAGTGCTTTGGCAGTTCACGTACGACAAAATGCAAGTATATTGACGAGAAAACACTCACCAAAGGTTGGTGACATCGCAGATAAGGCCATGAAGCTGCTGGCCATGTCCCGGTACTCTTGCAGCTCTTGGGTGAGTTGGGACTGTAGAAGAAAAGCGGGATATACCGGGATCTCAGTATTCAAAATCAACTATTTTTAGAATTTATACATATGCACTGGTCGCTATATTGTTGCAGCTCTTGGGCGAGTTGGGACTGTAGAAGATAAGCGGCAAGTACCGGGATCTCAGTATCCAAGGACAACTATTTTTAGAATATATATATATATATATATGTACTGGTCACTATATCGATATGCGGTGAATATGGATTAGTCCGGGATCCCGGTATCGGCCGCAACTATTTTTGGAATATATACCTATACCATGGTCGCTATACTCTTGCATATACTCTTGCACCCTCGGGTGAATTGAGACTAGAACATAAGATCTGAATTATATATACAGATTAATGCGTGATCGCGTTATTAATATATATATATATATATATATATATATATATTACTATTATAGCCATACATACACATAAAATTAGCATACATAGCCATAACTGTACACATATTCATACACAAACTAGATGTCTAAATTACATGTATATATAATTATTTACAATCCCACACATGTATATACATACCACCGATGAGGAAGTATCGTTCTGGAAAAGCATAGTGTTTTGCGACGCATCCAATTGCTGTAGGAATCCACCCATGTCGTCTTTGGGTTCTGGGGATACCCCAAACGACAGTTGTGGCTCTGCAGTGCGTATGAGGTCATCCCTCACTGCAATATGTAGAAATGTGTGCGAAGATCAATACACACATGCACATACACACACACACACGCACACACAC
>NW_014040270.1:85660-87566 GCF_001186125.1 Sphaeroforma arctica JP610 | reverse complement strand
ATACTACACACACACACACACAATAATATATATATATATATATACTACACACACACCACCACCACCACACACACACACACACACACATATATATATATATATATATATGCATAATATGAAATACATACGCTGCAGCACTAAGAAATGTGTGCGAATACCATTACAATCATGTAGCTATAACCATTTATACATAATACTGAGAACATGCAGTATGTAAATCTTATTGAAATAGTTGACATGTGCGCGAAAACCAATCCATATATGTTACCATAACCATTTATGCATGATACTCAGTACATACGCTACAACAAGTATAAACAACCGTTCATATCCATACGTACATGTAGATATAAAATATTAAACGTCATGCATGATACTGAGTGTATTTAGTGATTTCACAGGTACATTTTCAAAACACGAGTGTGTCCCCAAGGCTAAGTCCAACTGCATACTTGCGGGCGCAGTTCCGACCGATCGCAGAGAGTTGAGTCGCCCGTTGAAGGGAACGGAGTTCTTGCGGTGAGACGGCTCTGATGTGGACAATGTATACAGATAGTATCATCATCCACTTTACATGACAAAATAACTTTGGGGCGCGTTGTAGTTAAAATGTCTACAGATAGTATCATCATCCACTTTACACGACAATATAACTTTGGGGCGTGTTGTAGTTAAATGTGCCGGATCAACCACTTTATATGACAATATAACTTTTGGGTGTGTTGTACTTAAATGTATACAGTCAGTATCATCATTGACTGTCAATACGACGATATGTCCATGCAGAGTGTATGTTTGGCTACACGGAGCTATTCATAGCTATGCCTTGAATTAGGATTATAAGTAGCTATATATATGACAATATAACTTACGATTATAGGTAGCTATATATATGACAATACAGCTTACGATTATAAGTAGCTATATATATGACAACACAACTTACGATTATAAGTAACTATATATATATATGACAATACAACTTAAGATTATAAATAGCTATGTATATGACAATCCAACTTAAACGTTGCAAAAGGTCAAGATCATCGCGAAATCTCAATGAAATCACTAATGAATAGTTTTTATCATGCACTAGGTTAGAATGACAAGTAACTATCAATGTAAGAACATAACGTATGAAAGTTGCGTTTTGGTGTGTAAAGTCGACAAGGAAGATAGACCAAACAAATCGGGTTCCCGTTGGCTTTCATTCCCCAGTCCCAAGCATTGGTACCTACTTTCAAGGGTAGTCATCTTACAGACTCAACCGATGCAACTATTCACACCTGCATAGTCTCTCCTCTATCGCTATTGGCATGCCTGTGCTTGGAGTTGGTCTTCAGTATACAGTCCCAGATACTTATATAACTACCCAATCAGGACGAAAACTGGGCGATGCACATACACACAGAGAGAGCTCAAACATATCCAGCTTGGGTCCAATCAGCCCAGATTCTACAGTCCCAAACACTTGTATATCTAATCAAGACAAAAATTGGGCAACGCACATATACACAGAGAAAACACAAAATATATGCACCTGGATAGTTCCCCCCAATCTCCAAATATATCTACACAATCAGGGCAAAACCTGGGCAATACATATATACACAGAGTAGACTCAAACATATGCACCTGGATAGTTCCCCCCAATCTCAATGGGGACGCTTGTGCCCAGCTGACCCTCAAAACATACGCCTGGAGACGAGCTCCGTCGACTATAGCCTATAGGGGTGCCAGTGACATTGTGGTGTCCTGCAAATACAACATTATTGAATGGTCAAACTATATATATATGTACGAATGTTTGAGGCGTATTCTACATGTTTGGTGTTTGTGAGATACATATTTACCTGAGCAGTATGCAATGTTTGTTATGCCTGTATATACTTGTCACTCGTTAATA
>NW_014040270.1:82568-84942 GCF_001186125.1 Sphaeroforma arctica JP610 | reverse complement strand
ACACACACACACACACACACAACTATATATATATATATATATATATATAACACACACACACATATATATATATTTTATATATATATATATATATATAAATATATATTTATATATATATATATACATATACATATATATACATATATATATATATATTAAACAGATGATATGCTTGGGTGTATGCATCTATTTTCTGTTCGATATGTTGTAGCACTCCATTGCCGTTGGATAGATATAGGGACATATATACGAGTATATATAGTTACTTTACATAAGATAGTATGCTTGTAAATATCAATAAATCCGTCATAATCATGAAAACTCTGCGTTGCTGCCGGTCCGAACTGAAATGGATGTGTAATGGGAGATCCGAATGTATACACATATATACCGACAGATAGCATGCGCAGGTGTATGGCTGTCTATAATATTATTCCTCGCTGGTTTGTTTTTATAACCATATATATATATATATATATATACATATATATACATATACATATATGCTGCCCTCATAAATATGCATATATATTAACATATACACACACTTTCAAAGATGCAAAGCACCGCCCGCACATACAATCTAATATATACAGGTACCAACCTCTATACAATTACACACAGGCGAAAGTACATACCACAAGCGAACGGTCCCTGCCAGTCACATCCGGACTCTCACCCGGATAGTACATGCGTCTACCCTCTGGCTCGTACGACCCCGCGCTCTCCCGATACTCGTCGGAGTGTGTGCGTGCAGCTGAGCCTCTCCTCAGCCCATCCGCATCTCTCTCTACGCCACTTTGACCTCGGGACCTCTCAGCCATACGCGTCTGTGTCTGTGCCTGTGCATGTGCCTGTGCGTGTGTGCCTGTATGCGCCTGTGAGGCTCCCCACTCACCATCTCTCTCTCGCTCTATCGCTCGCTCATACCCTCGGCCGTTGGTGCCCTGCGACTGCGTGTGCGACAGTCCCTGTGCGCGTGACTGTGCTTGGGCTTGCTCAGAGCCATACGCGTGCCCTTGTGGCCCGAAGTTCGAGACATTGTGCTCCAGTGAAGCCCGGCTGTGGCTGTCTCCTATACCGTTTTTCTTCCCCGTCCGCGTGTTGGGGTGCTGGTTGCCAAGGTAGCCGGGTCCGTCCGACCGGGTGTGTGCAAGCGTATTGCTAGGGGGCGCGCGCCGGGAGTGTGGGTTGGCATATGCCTGCCTGTTGTCATGGTTACTACTATTTTCCCGTGTGGGTGTCGGTGCGTGTGTACTGCTGCTGTCGTATGTGTTGGTATGTGAACTGCTGGTCCCCGGTGTCGTGCCGGGGCTGTAGTGGGTGTTGGAACTGTAACTGTGCTGGTTGCCATGGTGACGGGCGTCTCGAGTGTCTGTGTTCTGCGTCCTGCTGTGGGATGGGCCCTGTGTGAGTTGAGAATTGTGGTGTTGTTAGTGCTAGGTTTCAGATGTTAGCGTTAAGGTTTCCAGGGACATATACCCTACTTATCCCGAATACCCCGACACTTACCATAACCCTACACACTAGGAGTATACACACATGACACAGCGCACGAGGATCTTAACCACGGGTGCTTGGGATATACCTGCAAACTATGACGATATATGCACCAAATAGACTATATAAACAGTACAGACCCCAAAAGGCGACCAAACTATGACTATATATGCACTAAATAGTCTATATATACAGTATATACCCCAAAAGGCAATCAAACTATGACTATATATGCACCAAATAGACTATATATACCTTACATACACCAAAGGCGACCAAACTAGGACTATATATACACTACATACACTAAAAGGCGACCAAACTATGACTATATATGCACTAAATAGACTATATATACACTACATACCCCAAAAGGCGACCAAACTATGACTATACATGCATTAAATAGACTATATATACACTACATACCCCAAAAGGCATTATGACTATATATGCACTAAATAGACTATATATACACTATATACACCAAAAGGCGACCAAACATTGACAATACATGCACCAAATAGACTATATATACACTACATACCCCAAAAGGCGAACTAGACCCCGGGTGCTTGGTATATCCGTCTGGAGTGCCGTCCAGATATGATCCTCGCTCTATTGGTACCGAACTACCCAACTCCCCATCATGTCCTCGACACGAATCTGAGAAGAGTAGATATGCGAACCAAAAATAAAAGCAGTGAATTGGTTGTGGAAGGGGGTATAGTTAGATAATGTTACACACACACACACACACACACACACACACACATATATATATATATTACATATACTATAATATATATATATATATAACTATATATACTATATATATATACTACACAACACACATACTACTACTACTATATAT
>NW_014040270.1:62293-63935 GCF_001186125.1 Sphaeroforma arctica JP610 | reverse complement strand
GGGTACGACGCCCTTCGCATATATATATATATATATATATATAGTATAATATAATAATATAATATAATATAATAATAGAATAATATAAAAATATTATAATATATATATATATATATATATGTGTGTGTGTGTGTGTGTTCTTGCATCTATATCTACCCGGTGATCTGTGGTGTTGGGTGAGATACATGAGTGCATATAATGAGGACTTATTTCAGAGCGGTCTACTGAAATGAGGTGATGAGAGGACTGATGCGAATCGAGACATACGACCAGTTATATACAAACCACGAGCCACAACTACGCACCGTACACCTTAAACGGATTAACCTTTTATGTGCGGTGTGAACGGTGTGAATGTACACATTCACTCACACGTACGAGCGCGTACACATAAACACTTGTGACCATGTGTACATAAAACCACACATACCCAGAGTCCTAGTTTATAGTTTTTCCATGTTTTCAGTTGAAAGGAAGCGCCGATGGTCTGTTGATGATTGGGTTTAAGAAGGCAATGGTACTAGGCTTAGATTTAGATAGATACACACACCGATAACAGATTTCTTTAAACCGGACGGAATGTATCAAGGGTAATGGCAAGGGTGGGGGCCTATGAGCCGTAATTCAAACTGCAGACGAACGCCCAAGCAGATTGAATACTGATATAGCCGGTACAGCAACAGTTGACAGAGCATTTAATATATAGATGCATATATGCCTCCCAAGTATGTATTGAGCGCCGATATACGTATGTTTTACGCAAATATGTGTACAGTGACAAACCAATGGATCGTAAATAAGTTGCTTATATCTATGGCAAGCGCGTAAAGAAAGCCAGGCCTGTACATATAGTAAAACACTGTGATGTCTAATCATATACACGTATAACACTGTCATTGGATGTATCCTTCATTTTAAGCGTGACTATGAGGCGTGTATATATACATAAGAAGACGCATACCGGCGTGACGTAGTATCGCTAGAGGCACCTTATACACCGCAACGCAGGCGAACTACTGCTTGTGCAAATTATAAAAACGACCTCGATCTAGATATAAAGATATGTCGCTACCAACAAAGGTATATACTATTTACAAACCGGGCAGGCACATACCGATGGATTATCGGTGAAGTTGCCTTGCATATATCGGGTAAGAAGAGAAGTCTTGCCTGCACCACTAGAGCCGAGAAGAATCACCTTCAAGTCTCTGGCAAATACATAGGGGAACAGACAAGTAGTATTTAGCTACGATCTACTACCAAAGAAAAGCAACAGCGATGTGTGTATGAAAAACGGGGTGTTCTGGAACGAACTCGGCTGCAATTGACACTGAAATCAAACTTTCAGGAAACCAAATTCACATCGGTAAGGAAACCTACTTGTACACACATATGCACGGGAAAATAATGCGCGCCATACATAAACAATGTGTGTATAATATATACAGGAACATTACCTACTTGTGCACACATATGCACGGGAATATAATGCGCGCCATACGTAAACATGTGTGTATAATATGTACAATTTTTTCCAAAACTACAATATGCGTAGATGAATATATATATATATATATATATACACAATAAAATATAAATGTACATATACACAAACACACACACTCACACACACACACACACA
>NW_014040270.1:61276-62273 GCF_001186125.1 Sphaeroforma arctica JP610 | reverse complement strand
GTACGTTGTTGGGGTCGGTGTATTACTATATATATATATATATATATATATGTGTGTGTGTGTATTTGTGTGTGTGTGCGTGTGTGTTTTGTTGTTTGTGTGTGTGTGTGTGTGTGTTAGTGTGTTTTATTAGAAAAATGTATTTACCTGTGAACCTCGTCTGTAATTTCTATTTCATGTTTGCGTCTGTAACTAACTTCTGGCACATTCAACCTGGCGTATCAGAGAGCGTAAACATCTATAGCACTAATAACAACTCGGTATTATTTGTCATCTCTCAGGTTATGAACACACAGGAACGCACATCCAACTTACAGTTTTTCGGTCATAATAATCGCATCGCGCTTTGTTCCCACTTGCACTCACTGCTAATTGTCAGTAAGCGGACCACTCAGCTATAACCGTTTGAGATAAACCAAAAGCAAATGCAGTACTCAATCTATTGAATATGTATCTATATACTATAGGAGTGTACATGCATATATGCACATATGTATATATGTCCTTAGAGGTTTCTACTATACATACTACGCTGTCTTTGTTTAATTCGTGGTCATATGTACGTACATAACTTTAATCGAATAATATTATTGCGTGTGATCATCACTTTGTTGCAACAAACTTTTCGGCTGCAAAATTTGCATTGCGTACCGAACTGTTGTTTTTCTCTACGGAATTCCACTTTTTGTAAATACAGCCCGCTACGGGAGCTGAGAAAGCCACAGAGATAGGATACTGAAATCTGAGCAGAATGTCAATCAAAATCGAATAATAACCAAGAGTCTATGGATAAACGTATGTGTATTCATATATACACATCTATGTGTATGTATATTCAGGAGCATACCAAGTCCATACAATAGTATAGATTGCACTAGGTGGTATCTTCATTAGCAAGATGGTATCTTCACGTCGTACGATATGGGTTCGGTAGGTGTTTACATCGCACACGTTGTGCTTATATCATTGGTATAGTCATATATATATATATATATTA
>NW_014040270.1:56927-59427 GCF_001186125.1 Sphaeroforma arctica JP610 | reverse complement strand
AACATGGGTAGCGGACTCGTTTGGGTGTGTACAGGTGCGTGTGTATGTACATGATAAACTTAGTTTATTGTGTGGAGGGGAGCAGACAAGTCTGTTTGACTGGTTACAGCTGTCGGCTGGGTTGATAGAACTTGACCTAGTTTAGACGGATTACGCATGACGTATCAGAACATAGTATCCATCTATATATATACCCATAGATCTGCCTACTGTTTGCGTTTGTATGTTATATGCACGTGTGTGGGTATGTCTGGGATTACGATCGCACGTGTGTACGTAGTCGTTCCTTAGAGAGACGTAAGCCTTGGCCTGGCCCCATCTGGTCGGGTAGAGATAAATTGACCGACAATGACGCATGACATAGCAGAACATGGTATTTATCTATATAGATACCCATAGGTCTACCTACTTTTTGCGTTTGTATGTTATGTGCACGCTTGTGTGTATGTCTGGAATTACGATCGCACGTGTGTACGTAGTCATTCCTCAGAGAGACGTAAGCCTTGGCCTGGCCCCATCTGGCCGGGTAGAGATAAATTGACCAACAATGACGCATGACATAGCAGAACATATTACCAAGCTTACATGAATGATTCTGTACTGGGCTATGGCGTGCATTCATATGCGGAAGGTGAACACGGTGTATGGTGAAATATGAACGACATACGTGTGTATTTCACGTGGCAATAGCGTAGATTTGTTTAAGCAAGTAGAGTTGCATGTGTGTTCATAGACAGTGACATGAACACCTATATAGTCGTACATACCTCAGTGTTGTAGTCTTGTATACTATTACACAGTTAGTCACACCTTCATCTTGGCTGTGCACGTTCAGCATAGTCTTCCTATTGGTGTCTTTGTATAGAGATTCAGACTACATATGCTGTGATAGAGTATCTTAGTCGCACACATGCGTCGTACAGACGACTGATATATTTATAGTTCAGTCATGTGTTCTAAGGTTCGTTCATGTTAGTTGTGTATCAGTGTTTATGGTTTAAACCCCTGAACCCTAAAACCCTCAGCTGGCCATCGCAGCCGTACCGTTTCATACAATACAGCCAGGTATGCCTTAGTATATATTTATGCACATGGAGTATATATATATTTTCATATACATGTATACTGCATAGCACCAACAAGAATAAGTACGCATCTACACACGCATTTAGTACCGGATTGTTGACATTACATACCTACCTCGTGTTGTACAATCGCAGCCACGGCAGAGCTGGTTGATTCAGCAGATGACTCGACACTTGTCATTGACATCACTGCAGTGGCTGATGGCGTGGCCCGTCTGCGCATTCTGGAGGAGAGCCCTGTTCGGCCTAGATATGAGGTACGTTTTTATTCTATTTATAAATGTGAGGTACGCTTTGTTCTATTTATAGATAGGAGCTACGCTTTGTTCTGTCTACAATTACGAGTGTGCTACATATAGATATGAATATTCATTATATAAAACTGAGTATCATTGGAGGTAAATTCGTTGTGGCTGACGACGAGGTCCTAAAAGTTGCTAACAAATGCGCGTGAGACGACTTCAAATCTTGAAGCGAGTTCGTGACGTCCTCTTGTCATGAAGTCCTCCACTTCTATTTATAGATCGAGTGTTCTATTTTTAGAATCCAGAGTAATACTGTGTGCTAGTTTATTGCTCTGACTGAAAGCGTCATCTTCTGTAAGGCTTTGTTCGTGCTAGATATGAGGTACGCCTTGTTCTATTTATAGAAGAGCTTTTTATTTATATATTTGCATGACGCTGCGCGCTTGTTACAGTTGCGACCTAAATAACCGACGTACGCACCAAGTACAATCCATTCACCCCAGAGATTGTGACGCGGAGACAGCAACTGTGTACTCTTTATAATATACTACTATCGGACCAATTAACGACTTTTGTAGTTATTTGCGACATAGATACCCAAGATGATGACTGAGTACGGCCCGTTAACCCTGGAAGTTGTGCAACAGGGGCGAGAATCGCATCTACATATCTCACGACCATTCGACCAATTAACGACATTGTACTAATTTGTGACACAGATACCCGACGTGATCACCGAGCACTGTTCGTTGGCCCTGAAATTTGTGGTACAGAGAAGACATTCACATATACATACATTTCATATGTACGACTATTCAACCAATTAACGACTTTTGTACTAATTGCGACACAGGTGCCCGATGTGATCACGGAGTACAGTCCGTTGGCCCTAAAAATAGTGGAGCAGGACAGTGCACACGTGGTAGTAACGAGTGATGACATTCACACAGTTGAACTACAATTCGACCCGTTTGTGGCCAATTTCTACCGAGATGGCAAGCTGCTCACGACTACAAATAGGTGCGTATGGATATATATATATGTACATTATGTATGTATGTATGTATGTATGTATGTATGTATGTATGTATGTATGTATGTATGTATGTATGTATGTATGTATGTATGTATGTATGTATGTATGTATGTATGTATGTATGTATATGTCTA
>NW_014040270.1:53008-56133 GCF_001186125.1 Sphaeroforma arctica JP610 | reverse complement strand
GAATACATAGAAGTGAAGAATTGCAGCCAAATCCGTATTATGTAGTAGCATTCAAAGATGTGTGTCTATTTTCTAACACACAGGTATATACAATATTCCACACACGTGCGTGATTATATTGTGGATTATATTGTGGTCCAAACATATACGTATAGCATTGTATCTACACATTTCAGCATTGTGATTTTTCTATTGTTCTATACATATGGTATGATGATACTATAATTACACCAGTAAGATCGGGGAGCGTGTAAGGGTACAGAGTACGAAAGCATTGGAGCTAGACTCTGCCGACACATCTGTCAAGGTGAAATATATACAACTATTAAAATATGCATCGTCCTCATGCTTTCATCTCTCACTCTCTGTCTTTACACTTTGATATGCACCATTCTACACAAAAATACGAATACGTATATATATATATATATATACAATTTTTTTATGTATATGTATGCATATGTATATCAGAAGTGTTCACATAAGCGCCTGGTTTCCATCACTGCCCCACAGCATGAACCAATTAGCCTTCGAGCAGCTGCAAACTAAACCGGAACACATGGACGAGCCGGCCAAAAACGAGGCTGGGGCATATGAGGATGAAGGTATGCTTTCGAATCTTATATGACTTCTATTTAGTGGAATATAAACCGGGGGTTTCCTTTCGGTTTTAGTCGACTAGCCAAGCCAAGGTCTCATTCGCTCGAAGGATGCGTTTGGCTGGGTTTCAGTTCTAATTTTCAAACACGCTTGGTGTCGCCATGCAGACGTTTGTATTCTACTTATAGATGTTACTTTGATATTGGATTGGTGGACATTATATAGGATTCTCTTCACTACCTTCTCTTGTAGGCACCCCTTTTTTGTTTAGAATATATATTCCCATTCACAAGTTTTCACCTTGTTCCCAATCGCAATATTGTATATTCCAACCCTAATTTCTTATCACCATCACAGCTGCTGGTGTCGCATACGAAGCCTACCAAAGGATTATGAAATCCTTCGAATCGGAACAATTCAAAAACTTTCCCGATTCCAAGCCTTACGGAGACCAGAGCGTTGCGATGGACATAGCCTTCCCAGGCTCAGACCACGTGTATGGTATCCCCGAACACGCCGACACTTTGGCTCTGAAGGATACTGAGGGGTAGGTTGTGAAGACAAGTTGAGAGAGCGTGTGTGCTTGTGTGATTAGTATACCGGAACATACGGACACTTTTGCTCGATATGAAATTGAACGGAACCGTATGTAGAAAGGTGTTGTGGGCCTGAGTTTTTCTGCGTGATGTATAGGCCTTTGGTGTAGGGTGGTGGTCTATGTATGTATGTATGTATGTATGTATGTGTGTGTGTGTGTGTGTGTGTGTGTGTGTATGCATGCATGTATGTATGTATGTATGTATTTATGCATGTATGCATGTATGTATGCATGTATGCATGTATGTATGTATGCATATATGTATAAATATACGCATGCATGTAAGTACGTATAAATATATATACATATATATATATACATATGTGTGTGTGTATGTGTATATATATTATGTATATAACTCTCGGTCTTCTGAAGACAACTGGGAGAACATACAGATGCTTTGGTTATGATGAGGCTATTATAATATGTCATATCGGTACTATGTATATATTTATATTATGCGTGTGTGCGTATAGGTTTGTAGTCAGGGTTTAGGGTTTAGGTTCTCCGATAGGATCCGGCTAAACAGATATGTACGTTAGCCGTACGCAAATAACTAATCCCGTACCAAACTTATTTTCAACAAAAAACGAATATATTCCAATTTCACGCCAGACAGACAGAGTCCGTACCATCCCTATTTCAAAAAGAAAAACACCCGAAGTCGTACTGACACTATAGTACGAATTCGGTAAACTCTAAAACCCTACCCCAAAAAAACCCCGTTATAAAACCCAATCCATACTCACACAATCTCTCCCAACAAACCCTAAGCCCGCTACAAAACTTGTTCAACAGACAGACCCCGCACTAACATCCCAACTGTACGTCCCTATCACAGGAACGGCGACCCCTACCGTCTGTTCAATCTGGATGTGTTTGAGTTCGAATTGTATAACCCCATGGCGCTCTACGGAGCCGTCCCGTACATGATCTCCCATGCCATCGACGCGACTGTGGGTGTGCTGTGGCTCAACGCAGCCGAAACATGGGTGTCTATCAAAAACGACCAGGATGCTAGTGTATGTGGCTTATATTGAGACGTGTGTATATGTGTGTATCTGTGTATTTATGTGTGTGGGCGTGTGCATTTACGCGTGTATGTATCGTTGTATCTATGTATATATCTATGTACGTATCTATGTATCTATGTATATAGGTACATATGCTGTTTTGTGCACATGAATTTTTTATATAGGGTGTGAGTGTGCGTTTTTGTGATTGTTGTATGTTTGTGTGCGTGTGTTGTATGCGTGAGGAGAGTGTGTGCGTGTGCGTGTGCGTGTGTGTGTGTTTGTGTGTGTGTGTGTGTGTGTTTGTGTGTGTGTGTGTATGTGTATTTCATGCGTGAGTGAGTGTGTGTGTGTGTGTGTTCCATGTCATAATAACTTTAATCAATGCACTGACTGTTACAGGGGCGTTGTCATGCGCACCCGATGGGGATCAGAGAGACTAAAAGTATACATACAGTAACTACTGATTCATACACAGTTATGTACATTAAACACAACTATAATCAATATTAATCCCATCCACACCCTATGCAATAAACTTATACACAATCGTGTACAACACACCTAAAGCGTATAACTCTAAACCCTAAAACCTTAAATACCACTCCACCTACAGGGCGCCGTGAAGCGTACTCGATGGGTGTCTGAAAGTGGTATCATTGAGCTGTATGTCATGATGGGTGCCTCTCCTGCTGAAGTATCTAAGAAGTACATATCACTCACTGGCCCTACGGCGATGCCTCCCAAGTGGTCTCTAGGTTATCACCAGTGCAGGTGGAACTATAATAACATGGAAGATGTCTCGGCGGTATGTGGAAGGTGTTGGTGTGGAATACATCTAGGTGGAGTCTCCAAATGTGCGTTTGCATATATGTATATGTATATATGTATGCATGTATGTATATATATATATG
>NW_014040270.1:41991-49491 GCF_001186125.1 Sphaeroforma arctica JP610 | reverse complement strand
ATTTGTCCATTCAGACCTATCTGGTACCACTACCCCAATGACTCGAGCACGTTTGCGATGGATGACGGTTACTTGGTTGGCCGTGATATTTTTGTAAATCCAATTTATGAACAGGGTGCTACTAGTAAACAGCTATATTTGCCTGGACCCGAGGTACGCAGACAATCGAAATTCAGGACAGGACTGTCCTAATATGTTCTATTTGTGCATGGTGTATGTATATATACAGCTATGTGATTATATATGTAGTATTGTCAGATATATATGAGTGAGTGTGTGAGTGTAAATAACCCAAATAATCGGTCTTATGTTTCATCACTGTGCTGTTTGTGCTATTGAAATGCACCTCCATCGTCGTATGGCTATGGTTGTGGTTGTGATACGTCCAGAAAATGTCGTGACAAGGGATTTTGCCAATGCCCTCCTACATTATAATACCTCACAGTAAAATAGAGCCAAAGTTGTGCGTATTGATATAAACATACCTCCAGTAATATAGAGGCAAAGTTGTGTGTATTGATGTAAATATACCTCCAGTAATATAGAGCCAAAGTTGTGCGTATTGATGTAAATATACCTTCAGTAATACAGAGCCAAAGTTGTGCGTATTGATGTGAATATACCTCCAGTAATATAGAGCCAAGGTTGTGCGTATTAATGTGAATATACCTCCAGTAATATAGAGCCAAAGTTGTGCGTATTGATGTAAATATACCACACAGTAATATAGAGCCAAAGTTGTGCGTATTGATTTGTGGTTACGCACACCACGGTCGTTATTAGTTACGAGCCAAGCCACCAGATACTGATTTTCCGATCCCGCCAAAACACCCAGCTTTGGTACCCACTATGGCATGTTAGTAAGTCCGAGGAGGGAGCCAATCAAATCAGTCTAGCCGTTACCATGGATACCGTACCAGCCTATCAACGTGGAGGCAGTATCATCCCCATGCAGATGAGACCCAGACGTAACTCAGTGACGATGAAGAATGACCCATATACTCTACGAGTGGCTCTGGATGCGAAGGTAGGTAGTCTATGGCAGGTAGTCTATGGTGTGGTGTGATCTTGATGTAGGATTGGTTGTCTCACTTCTCGAGGATCACAGTCCATTCATATAGAGTGAACCTGCAGGACTACTTGTACATAAACATACACAATCAAAGCCTCCCTCATCTGCATGCTCCAATCTATAAATAGACCCAGTTGTCTTGACTCTGTCTGATCCCACTTGTACATAAACATACACAATCAAGCCTCTCTCATTTGCATGCTTCAATCTATAAATAGACCCAGTTGTCTTGACTCTGTCTGATCCCATCCGGCCTCTCTCCGCTCACAGGGTATGGCGGAAGGTCAGCTGTTCGTAGACGACGGCTCGTCCACAGCACACGAGACGGGATCATACGCACTCCGCCAGTTCTCTTTCTCTAATGGACAATTAAAGAGTAGCGCTGCTCAGCCCGAAGGCAGCCACGTTGCCGCGGACAGCACTTTCACAGCGCCTAACCGAGTGGAGAGAGTGGTGGTCTTAGGCTTGAAGACCCGGCCCACAAAGGTAGGTACCGGTATACACTTGTTTTTATTCCGTGATTCAGAGTTAATTCTGGGGGTTATCGGTTGCGTTATTGCTGCATCAAGCCTTGCCCTAAGGATAAAATTTGAAACTAGATGTTTTTTATAATTAATTGAGATTGGCTTTTGGTATTGCTAAGCCATTCCTGAAATGAGCTTCCCTAAAACGTGTGTATCATTCCGTATCTTCCTTCATTACAATTGTATGCATCCCGAATCTGTTGTTGAAATATAACAACGTACGATACTTTCCCTCTTCTTCCGATACACCTGAACTCGATTGAAATACGTTTTGCCTCGAAATATCGCAACTTTGGTGACCGATATATTCATTTCTCCCTTCATAATAAATTAAACGCCTGCTCACCTCTTTTTCTCGTACATTCGGAGGTTTCATTGTTATAATATCCTTCTACCACGGTTATGTGCATACTCACCTGTTCTCATTTTTATATCCTTCTACCACGGTTATTATGCGCATGCTCATCTGTTTTTTCTTACTTGCACAACTGTTCTACTGAATGCCTTGCATATATATACACCTCACCAGGTGTCGGTGTCTGAGGGTGCGTCTCTGCGAGAGTTGGCTTTCAAGTTCGATGCGGCCACAGAGGCGTTGACGATACGCGACCCGGCAACAGGAATCGTCAAGGATTGGGAGCTAACTATCGCTTGATTGGCTTACAATGACCCCTGAATAAATGTGTAGGCATATATAGACTATACTATAGATGTATGTACCTTTAACCTTAAACCATTAAATATATCTTCTTTTGTGTATGTTGAGTTATAAGCATTTCTCCAAACAGGGTTTTTTTTCAAAATGTATGGCGTCGGGTATCATTGGGTGTGAGGAGATATCACAAGGAACGGGCGAAAGGCAGTATATAAATAAATCGCATTTAGAACACCAAAAACGCCTTGGTTAGCTATAGGGGCGCAGATTACGCATTGCTCACATGTTTCTTAACAACTATAAGGCGCAGTTTAGGCACTGCTCACATGTTTCTTAAGGAGGGTTTCTCGCGCCTCTGGTGTACCTCGTGATATGGAGCACGTTCTCTCGACCCACTCATGTACTGACGCGAGTTGAATAGTAAGTGTAGTGTTAAAGTTCAAGCTTGCCGATTGGAAACTTGGGCTTTCATCCGATCATCAACTTTAATCGTTTACAAAACCACTTAAATCTGTTGGTTATTTTCCACATTCCTTCGTCCGTATCATTCCGCGCCATTCAATGATTCGATAGTCGCCCTGAATACAAACTGTGGATCTTCTAATTCCACAGACCCTGGCAGGGGTCCAATGATTTCGATGGGTCGGGCCTGGATTTCTCGGGATATATATATATATATATGTATACATATACATATACATATATATAATATATTATATACATATAATACTATATACATATAATATTATATCCATATAGTATTATATACATATATATATATGTATGTATGTATGTATATGTATAAATATCTATATATATATACCAAGTACTATTTTAATCGTTTCTAAATGATCGAATTGGAATTGTATGAGCTCCTCTAGTTCTCGATCATAGCCGCACCTTCAGCTCCTGCGGTAGAGAACCTTCGGATACCACGCCCTGTGGACGGACGACGGTTCTTCTTCTCCATGATTGGTGGCTCGAATGTTGGGATCTGCAAACAACAACAGCAAATAATGAAAGATTAGAATTTGATACTACACCTGGTAAAACATCAACAACAGCAAGTGTGCACAGGCTTCTTGTTTTGGCTATACATACAAACTATACCATAATACAAGGAAAACACCTGTCAACGCTATGGCACATACCAGATCCTTCAGTATCTTGATGGTCTTGTGGACATCATCGGATTTGACCAGGTAGTGACCCAGCCACTGTGGGATCTCTGTGTCGTATCCTATAACCTCGTCTCCCTCTTCCGCAAACACCTTGTACGCCACCACACTGGGGTTCTCCTTCAAATGGTCCATCCACGTGACATTCTGCATGATGCCCGTCTTCGCGCAGATGATATCGAAGTCGCCCATGGCACAGTTCGGTACCGCCGCACGGGGGGGATTGACCGGGATACCAATGCTACACATAAAGAATTCGGTGAACAGATCGACGCCCCACACTTCGTTGTGGTACAAGTGTGTATGTCCACCACCCATGCGTGGGTTCACCTCGATAAGTAATGGCGTGTCTTTGATGTGGCTGTACTTGGTTTCCACATGAAACAAGCCGCTCACAAAGCCAAGCGCCTTCACGCAGTCTATAGAGTACTGATGGAGGCTCTCGAGCTTCTCGCCAGTGTATGTGGACGGGCAATTGCTGCCTTCTTCCATGAAATACGGCTCGTGCTATATAGGGCAATATTAGAAATATAATCAATTAGAATACATGGTACAGTATTAAAAATATAATCCACTAGAATATACGGTGCACTTTTGTTTGTGAAAGTAAATCAAATATCGAAAACGCGATGGTTTGAAAGACATACCGTTGGCCAGTTATCGATGGCGTTGGCATACACGCACTCTCCCTCCCACATCAGCACATCCACATCGAATTCATCCCCGTCGATATACGCCTCGAGCAGTACCACCATCTCACACCCTGGGTTCCAGGCCATATACTTGGCCTCGGTCAGTTCGCCGTGTACTCTCTCAAAGTGTTTGTACACATCTTCCAGTGTATTACACTTGTAAACCCCGTCAGAACTAGCACCAGAAGATGGTTTCAGAATCAGCGGTAAGCCAATCCTCTCCACCATAGCCTCTATCTCACTGGCTGACTCCACTTTGCCGAACCTCGGAGTCTGTACTCCCTTCTCCTCACACACCTGCCTCGCAAGACGCTTGTCACGGGCGGCGGAGTATGCTGTTCCGGGATTGCATGGGATGTTCAGTAACTCTCCTACTTCTCCCACCAGAAACATCGCGTGCTCGTAGGGTGAGAAGATAGCGTCGAAATGCACGCCGGTAGCTTTGCAAGCCTCGGCTATATTTGGGCCTGCCTTTTCATCGTCACTCATGTCAGCAAAGATGGCTTCGCCTGAGAGAAAGCGTTCAGAGCAGGTGAGAAGTATGAGATATAAAATCAGCCATCAAAAATTGTTCATCTGGACTATCGGTAGATAATATCTGTCAACATAATGTAATGAGATACTTTTTCGAAACATACACTGGGTTGAGAATGGTTTTGCAGGCTGCAGCTATCCCATATAATTTATAAGCTTAAAAACACGTATCACGCAGCCTTTCACAATAAGCGTCCGACTAATAGACAATAATGGGACTTGACAAGCAAGAAAAATGTTAAAATGTTTGTCACACATACGTAAATTACATACCAGTGAGAATGCCGTCGTCTCTGAATTTCTGCGCCAAGCCCTCGTCATCCTCGGTGTTGCCGAATACCATATGAATATTCGGCTTCATAGCTGCTACCTGTATGTGTAGATGTATATGTGCACTTAGACACGACAAGCTAGATTCTGTGAACGACTCGATGATAGTCTAAGTGGTATTTTTCTCATCGGACTATTGCCATGGTTGGAAAAGTGATACGACGCAACATGTGCTATGCACATGCCTTCGTTCTATCTTACTTATCACCGACACGGGCGGCAGTAGTGTACCCAAAATCTGAACTGGGTCCTACAACACTAATACATAAGTGCAACCTGGGACATCTTACATGTACTATTGTGCATATATATTTGCGTAATCGCCGTGTGAACGATTAAATCCATTTGCTAGCTTGAGCTGAGTGTCAACAGGATGAAGGCGCTAGCCCTAGTGTCACACTAATATAGTAAGCAAAGTACTTCAGCGGCACATTATTCCCGAGATCTTTGAGGAATATCTCCACTCACCTTCTTAAGCATTGGTAGATCGCGGTCGTAAAGAAGCTTAGCCAGAAAGCAGGTTATAAACAGAACATTCTTCCCTTCAACGGCTGCATATCGCATTTGTTGAGTAGCCTCATCAGCTCTATTTTCTGAAAGTACCGACATTTTTATCCGGTTTGTCTGTGTAATGATTGAAAATTTCATAAATAGACTCTTTCGATGTCAAGTTTGTTGTGAGAGATAGGTTATGAGAGCATACAAATTATGTAATAAACATAAAATATATATGTACATGATGTATTTATATATTTTGTAATATGTACGTATTTACTCGATGATGTGATATTCGCTAAAGTTGTAAAGTAAGCATAGACTACTGATTAAAAGAACTCCAATGAGAAATGAGAGCCTCACCACAATCCACCGGCCAATTTGGACGAAATTATTTATTCCCTAAAACGACTATTCCAGCAGACTATGTATTCACGTTGTATGACAGTATGTGAGAGCTACTTGAGAAATGACTCAAAGAGAGACCATCCGGGGTGATCCAGCACTGCAGTTACAGTATGACTGTATATTTTTAACATGTTAAATACAATAAAATGGAGTGATTATTAATGTTACAATGTATCCCATGTACAGTGATTGTACACAGTACACACAGTTGCGCTAAGCGGGCCCACTAAAAAATATTGAGAGAGCTTTTCTGAGTCTCTTCGCTCGTCTTTAATACTCTTTATAGACTTCGTGTACTCTTAGACTTGACTCTCAATACTCGACTCTCAAGTCGAGACTCTCAACTCTAAAATAAAAATACATACCACTCTTCCCCTGGTCCCGCGCTATGTATTTATTGTAATAATCTATATTCTATGTCGTACTATTTTAATTTTGTTGTTTGAAACAAAACAAAAATATATAATAATAAAAGCAACCCAAAACAAACAAACAAACAAGACCTCTATACAGTCGGTTCTCGCAGTCTGTCCACTTTTTAGTTATCTACTTCGATTGATGTTCACTTATGATTGGTCAGTATTTTCATACAAGTTATTTTCTGCTTCACACGCGGGTGAAGAACGAACAATTGATGTTTTGTGATACTGAAATGGTAGAGAAGATGACATGGCACACACGAATCTTGGACACAGATTCTACAACTAATGTTATGGATATTGATGATTTGGATAGTGCTGCAGGGGATCCATCTAGTCCACAAGGGAGTTGGAATGAATTTGTGAAGGTTTGGATTGATGTGGAGTGTGACAATGATATTCTCTCAGCTACTGCATCAAATGCATTGTTCCACAAGGAACTCATTCAGGATATATATCGCACACCCAAGGATGTAGATGAGTTCGATGAAACAGATGCAAGCGAGAAACCTGAACAAGCTGTATCGCTTGATGATATTTAAAGTGAAATTGAACAAGTGGAGAGTTATACGTTTACAACACAGCATAATGATCAGGAAGAGATATCCGACATGGAGAGACTGAAAGAATTACAAGATAGATCACTAGGAAAAGCAACTATGTGGATTAAAGATGGATTGAAATATGAACACGAGCTCTCAGAGACAGGGAATGTGAAAGTGTTGGAGCTACGACAACAATTGCGACGAATGGCGAGTTTGATAAGTTAGCACAAGCAAGTAGGAAGTACTCAGACAGCTATGACAGATTTCTGTCGTACTAAGCCTAAGCCTAAAATAAACAAATGAATAGACTTCGAATGGATTCTATGACGCTCAGAACACTAAAGTAACGATGAAAGTACACATCAACAGAGGCTACACCTTGTCAATACAACTACCCAAAACCACTCGGCCAATCAGAAGCCACGTATCGGTGTCCACTTGTTAGATGTTCCCTTTTTGGGTTGTGGTGGTCAGGGACAAGCTGCGAGGACTGAGTCTGACTATAGAGTATTTGTTTTTTCAACAACAAAAAATAGTCTAAACTAAAATCCTCTGCCCACTCAGCCAGCCTTCAGGCTTCAACTCTCTTTGAATGCACGTGTGTGACTGTGTGGGTCTGGTATAACTGTGGGACTGTGCCACTGACGG
>NW_014040270.1:38750-41476 GCF_001186125.1 Sphaeroforma arctica JP610 | reverse complement strand
TGAATTTCCAGGCTATGCTCATTGTGCTCGATGTATGTAGAACTGCAGACTAATCACGTTTTTAAGTAAGTGTAAGCCTGTTTTCGAAAGATTGCAAAATATTGAATGTTTGAGCCTTCCTTTCACGAACAGATATTACTGCACTAATGTGCCGGTGATCGTATCCCTTTGCCGCTCATGAATAGTTTTTCGTTAATATCGTCAGTTTGAAATAGAGATGTGATGTTATCTAGTTAATGTTTCGACGGTGTAAATATTGCCAAACCACAGGCAATGTGCTTAGAAAGTGGCTATGATCGACAAACCAAAGTTTTCTTGAACGCGTACCACACTCATATGTCAACTCGTATGGAGCTATTAGGTACATTAGCCGCCATAATTTGTAAACTATAGATTTTTCCTCGGAATTGCGATTGTTATCGCGACTAATAGCCGACATAATGGGAACAATTTGAGCTGTTCACTATTCAGTTGACACTGCAACTGTATATCAATTTCTGAGTTCGACGGACGATCTTCTTGACAACATTTAGTAAAGTTTGCCTTGCACATGTTTACCGCGACTCCTCCGTCATGGCGGAAGCCAATACTGCAACTTATTGTGGCAATCAAGTTTAAAGCTATGCGTTCCGAAAAAATATTTTATTTATCATATTTAACCACTCAAAGAATTCGAATTTGTTTAAGGCTATTATTTACGTAATGTTTCCGCGGATAGCATTCATTCTGAAATACGATCTTTCAACCCCTGGTCCAATAAAATCTACACGAGCAAAATATCTCTATCGCATACTAGAGGTATAGATATAGAACTAGAGGCAACAATCCCTTTTTTTTATAAAATTGAGTACAATATGACAATGGTCAGCTTCTTTATACTACCACCTAGAAGCTACTTTATTGAATTCCAGAGTTGTGTGCTGACGCAGGATGTCTAGGATACGCTTTTGCTTTTTTGCGTGAGTGTGCCAGTTTACTCTTCGCAGAACAGATTTGAGTATATATTTAATACTTGATAGACTGATTTAACACTCCATACTAAAGGTACTGGACTTTATAGCCTCAATACAGCCTACTTAGCTACGTATAGTTCACTTAGCTACATGCGAGCCTGCTAGTTCGCTGCCAGATTCGATAGTATTCTATCCTACATAGATTTCACTTTTAAATTTATGCAATACCCATGAGAAGCTAGTTTGTCTTTCCTTCTAACAGAGATGCCATTGTAGATTGCTCTCAACTGGAGATTTGCTACCACTCCACTGCATTATACTTCGTTTACGAGTTCACCCAACAACTAGCTTAGTGGCAACATATCAATATTTAAATGTTGTACTCCGTACAGTCGTACACTATGTATTTTACCAGATATATATGTGTACATAAAGTAAAAATATATATCCCAAATTTAGAACAAGAAATTTCGAATAAAAACCGTTGACGTCATCATCAGTAATAGTACAGTTCGACACATGGATTCCAACAATAAAATAATATATACACATGTGCAGTATATATTCAAATATTTATAGTATTTCATACAGTAAGGAGTCCCCAGTCAGCGCTGCATGGATAAACATTCGAACATATATAACGCAACAACCGTGGCACAACTTCTATTGCTGCTATAGCTCTGTATCAATATAAATCCTTGAACAACTTCCATACCTATAAAATACTTGAAACGTACGAGTAAATATATGTAATACTACATAATTATAGTACATCTATAGAAATATATACATACATATATCTTATATATATACACCTATATATATCCGAGATGTTTCCCGCCCCATTCCAACCAACCAAAGATGGAGCTGTCCCCGACAGTTCAGCCTGGTCGGGGGTGCCTACAGCTGCGCCTCGGTGGCTTACCGCAGGACAGTCACAGATGTTCCACTACCAGCCACAGTCACTCTATTCGTCAGGTAACTATGGCAACCAGGTGCAACAGCACGGTAGCCACGGGTATAATAACGGGAATAGGCAGAATATGAGCGGACAGTATATGGGCCCTGGAGGTAGAGGTGGCAGAGGCGGCAGAGGAGCGTATGGTGGTGGTGGTAGATCGAAGGAGTTGACTTTCGACGACGCACTCAATGGACTTAAAGGAGGCTCTCATACTTGGGTAAGTGCTACTTCAATTGGCGTGCGTGTGCAAGTGTACGTACTAGATACCACCGATGCCTACATGTAGATAAAACCACTTACCTAGATATATATATATATATATATATATATATATATATACTATATATATATATATATATATATATATGTGTGTGTATACGAGATATAAATATGAACTAAGGCACTTCTATGGGTCTCGTTTGTATTTCGAACACTAACTGGAAAGCTTTGCTATACATACCTGCGGAAAGAAGTGAACTACATTCGAATGTGATTTCCAATTCGAATGGGGCGTCAAATCGCGCAGGGTTTGTCGTCGGCTTAACGTTCTTTACAATTACAGCTGCCATTGTGAGTAAGTAGAGACCGAAAAGTTGAAAACGTGTATGTGGCAGTGTTTATGTATTGCTTCAGAATGTATATGTTCGTATACGTGTATCGTAAATACATATAACATATATAGCACACATACACACACACACACACACATACACACACACACACACACACATATATATATATATATATATATATATACACTATTTGTATCGCACCTGCGACGGTCTCGACACCTTCTCGTACGACCGAGGACG
>NW_014040270.1:25686-38730 GCF_001186125.1 Sphaeroforma arctica JP610 | reverse complement strand
TACCACGTAACTATAGTATAACTAACTACTACTATATATATATATATATATATATATATATATATATACTACATATATATATATATATATATATATGTGTGTGTATATATATATATATATATATATAATTATATAGTACGTGCTAGATGCCTTCGATGTCTATCTGCAGATATAACCATTTGTAAACATATATATGTTTGTGTGTGTGTGTGTACACGTGCAAATGTGTGTATGTTTGTGAGCGTATGTGTAAGTGTTTGCGTCTGTTTATCTATGTATCCATGCATCTATGTGTTTACATATACGTGTCTGTGTATTATATATATATATGTATGTATATATGATTTATATATATATATACATGCGTTTGTGTATGTGTGACTGTATGTCTGTGATTGTGTCTGTTTGTATGCTTATACATCGTTATATATATATATATATATATGTGTGTGTGTTTGTGGATATAATGTCTTTCCCTATTTTTATCTATGTAAGCATGTATATATATGTGTGTGTGTGCATCTGTATATTTACGAAAATATATCTATATTTATATCTATCTATCTTTCTTTATACATCTTTATATATATATATATGTATATATATATATAAGTATGTTTGTATGTAACTATGTATTGATATTATTACGAAAGTATGTGGGTCTATATTATGTATATATTTTATATATATATATATATGATGTCTTTGTTGTCTTTTTCTGTATGCATGAATATATGATATATATGTGTATGTATATATATAGAGTGTGCGTGTATGTGTGTGTGTGTGTATGTATGTGTGGGGCAAAGTGTGAACTTCAATTAAAATCTTATGTGTCTGGACATGTCTACTATACTGTTAATTAAATAGCTCGAAAAGTACACCTATGGATGTGAATTGTAAAGTTTCTAAATAGATTGAATATTTTTTTATCGTGGCCGTATATTATGTTCATGGACACACCCATGCAATCATCTGTATGTATATATATATATATATTTGTCTGTGTGTATATGTGTATATATTGGTGAGTATTTGCTGACAATCCCGATTCCTTCTAAATACGTTTGCATTGGCTAGGGTTTGTATCTCCGTCGTGGTGCTACAAGGGTGTGTGAGACCAACAATTCAAGGCATTGATATGATCACGAATGAAGTACCTGTTCAAATCTATAAAAAAACTCGTATATACAGGACACATGCGTGATTTTTTCTATAGGTACGAACGCTATGGAGGTCTACGCCAATGTGATCACGTATATATATATTGATATTGATATTATATTATATTTGTATTTATAATTATATATAATATGTATCTGTTTTAGATATATACACCTCGACAGCCCCACTAAACATACACCCTTCCCATTCACATCCGCAGGAGTGCAAGAATTGCGACAAGACCTTTGTCCAGGAAAGCCAGCTGGAGTCCCACCTGAAACAGCACGTCTCTTGTGAGCATGATGGGTGCGAGTTTTCTGCTGCCAAGAAGGTGGTAGTAGTACATCGGGAAACGGTACATGGTAAGGAGAGCGGTCCACCGTCGGTAGCCGTACCATCGTTGGACACTCCGGAGGAGATTGAGGCCTGGAGGGAGGCGCGCAGACGCAATTGGCAGACGAAGATTGGTAGTAAACGCAAGCTGGAGCAAGGTGTGGGCTTATTTGTTGTGCATGTATGTGGTGGGGTGTCAAAAACTGTGTGTGTGATGTGCTTGTACCTGTGTACTTGGTTGTAGGCTATACGAGGAGGGTCTCTGTTTTCATGTGTTTTATTTTATGCTTAAACGACACTTTCTCTTGAGTGGTGTGTTATGATGTTGTACTTGATTTTAGGCTATCTGAGTAGGGTGTCTGCTATTCATGTATTACATTCTACGCTTATATTACTTTTTTTGATCTCGATGTATTGGCATACTAGAGTTACGTCTCTACTATACATGTAGCTTTGCACGTGCATAGCATGTCTAGTTTCTGATCTGTATGATGTTATTGTATCTCCTTCCCCTACATGTCCAGTGATCCTGGTTGTGTGTTTGATTGGGCATGTTTTCGTTGAATTACGAGGTAGTGTCATTTGAGGGTGGCATGTATCTACAAACGCCTTAAGAGATGCATACGCGGACATGTTGAAATTGTAGAATCATATGTGTTCCGGTTCTGATATAAATATATATACATAACATGGTTCTGATATATATACATATATGGTTTTGATATATTAATACCAATATATGATATGGTTTAGATATATATATATATATATATAACAAGGTTAGTTAAAAAGGTATTCTCTCCTTGACTCCACAGACACGAGCGCGTCATCAAAACGCCAAAACGTTAACGGGAACGCCCTCGCCGCGCTTTCAGGCTATGCAAGTGGTAGCGATTCCAATGAGGTATGCGTACGCTCTCATATAGGACGATAGGCACTACCAGTGTGGCGTATTACCGTACCAAATACCTGTCCTCATATGAGAAGATAGGGTTTACTTTGGGCCACTGCTATAGAGCTGCAACTGGTTACCTAGTTCCATCCGTGTAACAGATGTGTGTGCAGTGTCACGGTGGTCGCATACGCCTGCTGGTGTTGGTTCGTATTGGAATGCGTCTGTGTGTGGCAGAATTAGTGTCAGTGACTACACTATGCTCTCAGCTACCATCACATCTCTCGAGGCGGTCGTACTTTCGTGTCGCGGCAAATCTATCTACACTGTTTGTGTAAAGTACATGTGTTGTCATATAGTGTGCGCTGTTTGTGTTAAGTACATATGTTGGCATATAGTGTGTGTCAATGTGATGTGGATTTATGTGCGTGGCAACGCAAATGTGTGTCATGCTGAATATGTTCCAGCAAGTGCGTGTCTGTGCTGTGAGTAGCAACGCAAATGTGTATCCCTATTCCTATTCCTATCCCCGGCGATGATTTCTACCCTGAGCTCATTGGGGTTTGGTTGTATTATATGAACAGGAGACGAAAGCCAAGGATGACAAGAAGAAGCGTGTGTGCAAGTACTTCAACGGCAAACGAGGATGCAACAAAGGGGACAAGTGCCCCCTACTACACCAGGCATGTTTAGAATACTTGTCATATATGAGCCTCAAACATCTGTCCTTGTATAGCACTAGTGTACCGAAAATCTCTCAATAAGTTCATGTATGCCTCAACCTACATATCAAACAAGCCCCCATCCGCACGCTCGCTAAATCGGGGATAGTTTTAGGGTTTAGAACCCTAAAACCCACCATTGTATTTCGTAGGTAAAGTACTAAATCGACTGGTTCGATTGGCTTTTGCCTTAGGGTGGGACCTTCCTTCGTCTCTGAACACTCTCGGCACTCGGCTGCTTTGTTATCTCCACTCCATAGTATGACCATCGTCATCGTATCATTGGCTTACGCTGAGCCCACATACTCACAATCTCTTTCTATTTCTATTTGCGATAGTTACACACAAGCTCCTGCTGGTGTATATATATATGTGTGTGTGTAAGTCGCGTATACATGCACGTGGGGAACGATCACTTTACTATGCAAAGCATGCGTATGCGCCACTTCTTCCTCATGAACCCACACGGGAGAACAAACAAGCCGTACATATAAGGAAAGACCACTTTTGGCGCGAATCTATTCTATTTGTATTAAAGCTATCTGACGTAACCCCCTCTCCGTCATCTGCACAGAAGGTGCTAACATACGCACACTCATTTTTAATTAATACAGGCCAAAAAGAACGTGCTAACACAAACACACGCATACACTCCTTTTTAATAAGTACAGGCCAAAAAGAACGTGCCAACACACGCATACACTCCTTAATAAATACAGGCCAAAATAGTGCTAACACGCGCATACACTCTTTTTTAATAACCACAGGCCAAAAAGAACAAGCCTGGGCAAAAGAATAGGGTCGTTATCAAAGGCTCGCTCTTCGAACGTCTGGGCGGAGTGGTGGGGCCACAGCAGCAGCAGTACACCGAACTCATCCAGTGCATCCGACACATTGTTACCAACGGATTTCTGCAGTAGACCCTTGTGTATATATTTATGTATATGTATATGGCCGAGGGAGAGTTAGCTGCCACGGTTGAGTATAAGTATCTGTCCAAGGACAATACAGCTGAGCAAACATCAAGCGAACTAGCCTGCACAGTCTGACAGAGGATGCAAACCATGCATGTCAGAGAGCCTAATGAATGCCAGATAGCCTACTAAAGGCTACTCGGTATATATACAGAGAATGTTAGATAGGCTACTTTAGGCTACCTGAATATATACAGAGGATGCTAGATAGCCTACTTTAGGCTACTCGTATATATACAGAGGATACTAGATAGCCTCTACTTTAGGCTACTTTTGTGTGGATATAGAGGATGCTAGATAGCCTACTGTAGGCTACTAGTATGTTTACAGAGAATGCAGCTCGTAGACGCCATCAGTGCGGCGTGTCTGAAAGGACAAACACTTACCAATCGCACCTCAACAGCACACTCTGTTTCTCAATGGGGCGCCATCAGGCTGTGTGCGTGGACAGCCAGTCGGTCATGATCTGGCTGGAAACCGGTGTGATTTGATCTTTAGGTTATAAATAGATATTCACGTTGAGTTTGTCTCGGCGTAGGTGGGGCGAATGAATTCTGAGCTGGGTTCAAGGTTGTAGCTGGGTGTGCTTGGCGGGTCCCTGACGAAACCATGTACGGTTTGATTTCCAAACTATTCATAGATCTTAGAGTTGAGTGGGTCTTGGCGTGGGTGAGTTGATTCTGAGCTGACTGGAAGGGTGTAGGTAGGTAGGTGTGCCGGGCGACAATGCGCTTGTGCTGGGAAAGGCACTACAGCCACAGAAGACCACAGTCGAAGGCCCAGTGTTTTGTGGTTTGGGAGGGGGGAACAAATGGGGCCTTTTTGGTCTGACTGTTACCCGGCGACACGGGTGCTGCGGTTGGATCTAAACTAAACATAGTCATATGCATCTGAGTTGAGTTGCCTCAGTCTAAGCCATACGTACAAATGCATGCATACCTATACACATGCATAGTTATACTTATACTCAGGTGATACCTTGGGCACTACTGTTGCTATAGCGCTGAAGCCAGGTATCCTACAGGTACACTAGGCCGAGAGAATGGATCCTGAAGACACACAGAGGAAAGACCGTATGGTAGACTAGTGCCGAAACACTGGTACTATACGCACTGGTAGATTGAATTGACTACGCACAAATATAATAACCAGTTAAACGATGTGGATGTAGTGCATATAGCTTACCCACACATCTGGGGTGATCCACGTGTATCTTTCGCCGGGTTATGAGCATCGGTATTTGGGCATCATGTATGTCTTATTAAATTCATCTTAAGCACCTATATCATATTCCCGATCATAAATAACGGCGCACAGCCGCCGATAGTAATGTATATAGATTCGAGTGGCCGATTGCTTCTAGCCTGATATTAAAATAAAAATCAAGATACAAATAAGCAGAACAACTGTGATAGTCTCATATATATATCTTCATACATAGTATAAAAGAAACGTATGCACACGATACATATACACATATACGTTTTCATGTATTCAAACGTGTTATAACTTCTAACCTCCAAAACCCGTCGCCGTCAACTTCAAAATAGCCTTTAATAATTGCCTGAATATTACTAGGACACTTGCACGATAGCCTCCCCGCCACTAGTTGCCATGACAGCCGCCCAGCGTCGTCATGGCGCAAAAACGATTGCCACAGTATCACGCGTCCGTGTATCTACTAAAACCCCCTTGTTGTACGCGTTACCATGACAACAGCCCAGCGTAGGAATGTCCCACAGTACCGCGCGCACGTGTAACTATGGCAACCCTCTTATCATGCGCGTAATTCGCTCAGAAAGAACACCGTAACGATGAGATGCCGCAGTATTGGCCAGATCATACTACAGAGTGGGTTTCCTTTTTGTCTATTTATACAACCCTTCCGCAACATCTCGGGTACGTTTTTCAAAGTCACTAATACGTTTTCTCCATCCCTGACGCACTCGTACGGCCACCCTTTGCGCTTGCGTGACCGTATTAAATCGTTTTTGTTGTCCGTTTTCAGTGCATGTCCTTGCTAGGGTCCGCAAGATCGGCGACCTCCAACTCGTCGTCTTCGCTGTCTTCATCGCTCTCGCTGTAGGAACAATAAACAGGAGATATGAGATCGTTGTATTTTTATATTGATATTTACATTCATATATATGTATGTATGTATGTATGTATGTGTGTATGTATGTATGTATATATGTATGTATATGTATACGTATATGTATATATATATATATATATATATTGTATATAATGAGAATATAAAGAGGTCAGGTGCATATATACAAATACATGACTGAATCGCGCCCTGTTACAAAAAATTATGCGAGCCAAATATAAACTGTATAGAATCGAATTGCCCTGTGTTACAAACCCCCTTTAAAAGTATTTGTACCAATCCCAGTCACATAGATACACTACGCTGGATCACGAGACGCAGAACTACTTCTAAACACCGCGTACAACCCACACTGTAGATACTTGTACATGTATGGATCACAACGCTACAAACCCCCTGACTGCGCCCATTCTATATGCATGCATGGTGTATGTACACATGTTTTTGGATATTCAAACAATGTAAGGCCTGTACGTATATATGCATATGTATATATATATATATATATATATATATATGTGTGTGTGTGTGTGTGTATGTGTATGTATATGTATATGTATATATATGTATATGTATATGTATATGTATATGTATATGTATATGTATATATATATATACATATATATATATATATATATATATACAAGTACATATAAATGTGGGTGGCATATACGTATATATGTATTTACAAACAAGTACGTATAAAATGTGGGGAATCAAATGAAAAGTACGTTAATACAAAATTACCTGTCCAGTCCGGTGTGTTGAATATCATCGTCATGATCCTGTTGGGCCAAGGCGAGGTAACGGGCACGCCTATTGGAAAAGAAAAGTCGTGAAACATAGGGTGAGTACGCATACACTGACACTAGAAACAACTTATACATATAAGCATATGAAGTATGCATCGTGCCATTTATGTCATATGAAAACCCTGTAGCTATAGGTAGGTAATATAAAAAAAACTCGAAGAGAAGGGAATATAGAAGATGACAGTATAAACGTATAAGGTTCTGGCATGACAGTACGTTCTATAGATTAACGGATGTGCATAGACAAGCAGTACCAGCGCGACAAAGACTACTAGTTCAAATACACGATAAAAAGTAAGTACACAACGTTAATGATATTCATGGCCATCCATTGCGTCAAAAATGTGAGCCAAAAATATCTACAAGCCCATACATTATATATGAATACCCGGTACATGCCAAGATACGTTCCCGTAGACACACAGAAGTTCTAACTCATATACTTTTGAAAAGTAGTTCATCTAACTAGTATAATCTTGCGTGAATTTAAACCACCATCTTTGAACCCCACCCCCCCCCCCACCCACACACACACACCCACATTCTCAGGCACCACGATGGCCGCACCAGGAGGGTTACTACCAGACACGCAAAACCCTAAACCCTAAAAGCTCATGTAGACAGAATGGACCACTACATGAACAACCATACGCACGCACACACATGTACTTCAGACTACACACTATACACTGAAAGAAATACATAAACACTCATCACCTACCAGTAGTATGAACACACATACGCCCTTTACACTGAAAGAAATACATATCCACTTATCACCTACCAGTAGTATGAACACCCACACGCCCTTTACACTGAAAGAAATACATAAACACTCATCACCTACCAGTAGTATGAACACACATACGCCCTTTACACTGAAAGAAATACATATCCACTTATCACCTACCAGTAGAAAGAACACCCACACGCCCTTTACACTGAAAGAAATACATATCCACTCATCACCTACCAGTAGAATGAACACCCATACGCCCTTTACACTGAAAGAAAAACATATCCACTCATCACCTACCAGTAGTTCTTTTTGCGGTTGTACACATACGCCACAACGGCCACCAGAGCCACCGCCAAGATCGCCAGTACCACAGGCACCACTATGGCCGCCAGGGGGGTGCTCTTATCAGACTCACAGCTCACAAGCATTGATGAGATGTACTGATTCTCTACGCCACCCGAACACGAGTCCCCGGGAACGCGACGGTAGCCAGAGCTCTGGACGTACTCCTCCTCTCCGTTGGAGCAGGGGGCTACGGTGGACTGTGGGCGCGGTGAGGTTAAAAATAGGAGTAGATGAGTAAAGAGCAAGAGTAAGGGAGCGGCTTTGAAACAACTGTGTTCAGGCATGATCAGAGATGTCGCTGGTCGCTGCTTTGTAATGCACATGACACTCATGTTCACAGAGCTGCACGGTTACGCTCACAGTATAAACATTTACATGTACATGTACATGAAAATATTCTTAAATATATTCTTAAACATACACAACCTATAAACCTATACATATATGTAAACATATTCTTAAACCCCCATTCTTAAACATACGCAACCAACCCAGTCCCATTGCTTTCAAGCACGCACACACATATGCTTGGGAGCTCACCCCGGCACACCAACCATATTGAAGGACGCGTACTCCACACAGTGCTGGTCGATGTTGGGTCGGAAGTACCCGTAGTCGCACTCAAAGTCTTCCTTGGTACATGGACACGAGGTGTTGCTGGTCTCCAGCTCATAGTCCACGTCATTGAAACACTTGGCTGTGTTCTTGCGGCGTTTGTACACACGCTTGTGTCCCAACACACAACGCTGGTTGGAGATACGCCCGTCCGAAGGCGACCAGGAGGTGTAGTCTGCGTCTAGGCCTGAGGGTATGGAGAGGCGGTGTAGGGCAGAGAGGACGTGAGCTTAATCGAATGAGACAGTTGGTATACGAAGAGAGTACAACTATATGCATATATGTGCGGAAAGTAATATATAGCTATATGTATATAAGTGTAGAAGGTAATATATAGCTATGTGTTTTTTATATAAGTGTAGAATATAAGTGTAGATAGCATTATATAGCTATATGTATATAAGTGTAGAAAGTAATATATAGCTATATGTATATACGTGTACAAAGAAACATGTGGCTATATGTATACAAGTGTAGAAAGTATCATATAGCTATATATATAAAAGTGTAGAAAGTAATATATAGCTAGATGTGCACAAAGGTGGAAACGTACAGGGAGGCTTGTGTGAAGGGAGAGGGTGCATAGCTATGAGGACATGCGTACAATCCGATATAAACAGTGCGTCCAAGGTCGTCGCCAGTACCTGAATAAAATACACTACCCCCTATAAAACTTGAACTATACCCCCTATAGAACTAGAAGTTTAAGACTTCAAAAGGCCTTGTGTGTTCACGGAAAGCCCCATCAATGCACTGATAACCACACTTACAGGGTCGTCCCCGGCATTCTGTGATGATACACTAAACCCCCTATATCATTAGAATTTCTAGCCTTCAAATAGCTCTTCTAAACTCACAAAAAAGCCCTATCCGTGTACTACTAACCACACTCACAGAGTCGCCCCAGGCACTCTGTGAGAATACACTATACCCCCTATATCATTCCAATTTCTAGCCTCTAAATAGGCCTTCTAAACTCACGAAAAGGCCCTACCAACGTACTACCCCCCACACTTACAAGGTCGTCCCAGATACTCGGTAAAGTCCAGCGTAGTGATGGTCCAGTGGCCACCGGCGTCATTGCCCCAGATGTTGAACACACGCGTCTGAAACCCGGGCTTGGCCAGAACACGCACTATGGTAATAGGTACATCGGTGAACTGGAAACTCTCCCAACTACGCCCCATATCCCACGAGAAGAGGATGCTGTTCTGTTTCTTGCCCACAGGAATGGCTACCAGCAAGCCACCGTGGTCCGCTACGGCGAAGGTGTAGGCTCCGTCAAGGATCTGTATGAACGCGAACGTTTTAGTGCGTTGTAGTAATGTTAGTTATAGAGATTAACAGCCGTACGTTGGAGGTAGATTGTGTGTATTGTATACACCTGTGAGTATCTGTATGAACAAAGTGAATTGTAGTGCCGTTAGTATATAGACTATAGGGAACACTTTGGAAGTAGATTGTGTGTAATGTATACACCTGTGTGTGTACGTTTAAATGAGTTGTAGTGCTGTTAGTATATAGACTATAATGAGTACGTTGGAAGTAGACTGTGTATATTATATACACCTGTGATTCGTCTTAGACAGGTGGTGTCTCGAGTACTGTTCAGTTAAGATACTTGCAGACGAGCATGTTTTTAGGGTTTAGGGTTAACTAGCACGCCATCATGGTCCACTACAGCGAAGGTGTGGATAGCGTAGAGGATCGGGGAGTACACACACTATAAGCAATCGAAAGCTGGTAGAGTATCGAGAATCAGCAGAAGCAGGCACATTGCGGACGCGAATATATTTTACTATAGTGTCTGGGAATAGAATGTTATGATAGAGAATATATAACACATACTATAGTACAAGAGAAACCACCGCCATTCCGGGACAGAAACAGACTGGTCTGTACGTTGGTCGACTGGTATCGACTGATAGTTCCGTGCGCAATGACCACAGCCACATACATACACTTATACATACACATTAACGAATACCACAGACAGATAGATACACATTAACGAATACCACAGACAGATAGATACACATTAACGAATACCACAGACAGATAGATAAAACATATAAAAAACAGATATATATATATATATAGCATATCACCATACCATAGTCCAAGTGAAACCGCCATCTCGGGACAAGAACAGGCTGGTCTGTGCATTGGTCGACAGATATCGACCGATCGTTCCGTGCGCAATGACTAGCCCTGCCGCATTCTCGAGACTGAAGATGGGCTGTAGCCCCATAGTGGCTTGGGAGACGTAGTTGTGCAGTTGCAAGTAGCACTCCTGTGTGTGGGAAGACGACATGTTATGTTATATGTGAGCACGGTGTGTGCGTTCGAGATGATAGATAAGATGGTCGTGTGTGTGTGGTGAAATGATATATGCTTAAGGTTGATGTGTGATAGATAGATGGTGTGTGTGTGATGACATGATGTATGTTAAGGTTGATGTGTGATAAATGGATGGTGTGTGATAAATGGATGGTGTGTGTGTGGTGACATAAAATATGTTTAAGGTTGATGCGTGATAAATAGATGGTGTGTGTGTGGTGACAAGATAATTATTTAAGGTTGATGTGTGATAAATAAATGGTGTGTATGGTGACATGATATATGTTTAAGGTTGCTGTGTGTGACAGGGGCTGGGGTTGGCACCAACGGCATGTGTGATTGGCCGGTGAAGCGTGTTTGAGAAGCTTTAACACACGTGTGTTTACCTGTGCGGGTGGTAGTAGCACAAAAAGAATGCACACGAACGCACAAGCTGTCGACACACCACGCCTCACAGGAGCATCAAATACACAACATACATCACAGCCAACATCGGCCCCATCCGAATCCACCGTCGGGGCGATGATGGGTCGCCACTCGCCTCCCTTGTTAAAGGTGATGACAGTTCGGAACTCCTGCATGTAGGTACCCTCCTCTATGACCAGCTGGTTGGTGATGTACGTGCCTACGATACTGGCCACTTTATGGAAATCGTTGCGCAGAGATTGCAGATAGAGATTGTCCGTCAGCGATAGAGAATACGATGTACCGGAGGAGTCAGAGGTGTAGAGGTTGCCCTGTGGGTGTGAGTTTGGGTGTGGGTGGGGAAGTGGGAGAAGACAGAAGCAGAATGTCAGCAATCAATAGTCCTGTGTTTATGTATACGAATGTACGTGTATGTGAAGTAGAAGGATATATATGAATATGGTATATATGATGTAGGACAATATATACGAATATATGTATATAGGAAGTAAAAGAATGTATACGAATATATGTATATATGAAGCAGAAGAATATATACGAATATAAGAATATAGGAAGTAGAAGAATATATACGAACATACGTATATAAGAAGTAGAAGAAAATAGCCAAGTATCAATCAATTGTACTACAGTTATGTGTATACAAATCTGTGTATATATGAAGTAGAATAATATATGAGTATATGTATATAAGAAGTACAAGAATATAAACCAATATATGCATATAGGAAGTAGAAGGCAGAAGAAATTTGTCAGCAATTGTACTTCAGTCCTATATACGAATATACAAAATTGGGAAGTGGAAGCAGAAAGTACAAGAATTGTATAAATATATATATACATGAATATATAATCCGAGTATGGTTTGAATCAAATGTTCGCATACATCCGCCAATGAACTACGCAATTTATACGTAACCCCACAAAAGTGCTCTAAAAGAAGAGTTTGTCGTTTATCTAGGAGGGGGGGGGGGGGGGATTAGTGGGTTTATCACTAAAGTGAACTTCTATTTAACCCCTTCTAACCGTCAAATCAATTTCGCGCAGGTCTGTATGTAGCCCCCCCCTAACTCTGGTAGGTCATTAGACGCGATCCTGTGCACAGTCCTTTCTTCCTCGGCAATATAGTTATCCACTCATAAACTACCCCGTGTAATCACTGTGTGCAACAGCATTCACATATACTGCCCTCGAGTAGTATACAATCAACATACACACACAACCAAACACGTATACCTATGAACCTGTATAGAACACATATATACTACACCAACGCACACACTTGACAATACAACAAACTCCTAAGTCATGTTGCTATATACCGTGTGCAATCCCTTGCCATCGGCATTGTCGTTGTCCACATTGATGAACACACTACCCTCACTGGCATCGAGGATCTGGTAACCCAACTCCGTAGTCTCGAGCTCAGCAAGAGCCAGATCCCGCTTGACCTTGATTTCTACTGGGAAATGCGCGTGATTCCAGGTATCGCCCCCGTCTGTGCTGACTCGCATCTCCATTGTGTTGGCCTGTGGGGTAAACACGGATGTATGTATATACGTAAATAAG
>NW_014040270.1:10643-14841 GCF_001186125.1 Sphaeroforma arctica JP610 | reverse complement strand
CATCTCTCGTGTAGTAAACACACGCCACCAACGAAATGCATACATAAGTTTACTTTGTCCTCGATATATAGGTAGTATTTATTATATATATACTATATGTGTGTGTGTGTGTGTGTGTGTGTGTGTGTGTGTGCGTGTGCGTGTGTGTGTGTGTATATCCCTTTGTAGTGCGTAATATATTTACCTTACTTGAGACGTATCAATTACTTGTACCATAAGTTGATGTATTCACCTGACCCATTTATATGGACCATATAGGGCAAGTGTTCATTCAATCCCCCTCACTCGAGAGATATTGATCACTTCCAATTGCCGCCCCACTAACTAGCGCTTTGCATATACTTTGAATTCCCTATTCGCCCAACTGAACCCTAAATCCTAAACCCTAAACCCTAAACCCTACGCTTCTTGCCTAACACAGGAGCTTAAGATCGACTCCCTACTACAGCGACTATTGGATGTGTCTAATCCAGTGATTACGCCTCAGGTGGTCGAATTCTTGCTACAACCAGGTATACAGGAGTGTGTGTGTGTCTATGTAAATGCGATAACAGTTAGCTTGTATGCGTGTATGGTATCGTGGTGTGTATGTGTAGTGGTGTGCGTTGGTAGTTGGTATTATGTTACGTTGTTTGATAGAATCTTTCAAGCCATTTTAGACTGGTGATCGCGCGGGTTTCGTGCTGCCTGGTTAGTGTTATATGTCATTTGGAAAGCGTAGCTATCCGGTAACACACTTCAAACACACTATATAAGTATGTATGCATATATATATATATATCTGAATCGCCTCGGGCCATTCGCACATCAGTACAGACCCATTATCAAGTCACGTGCAAATCCCTTTTGAGGCTATGGTTCAGATATGCTAGCTTTGTAACCCCTAAAAGCTAACAAACCATGCACACTTACAAACACCCTAACAGGCGTGTGCGCGAAATTGGCGCAGTACATCACGCGGATGCGAGACACGCCGAAGGAGGCAGATGAGCCGCGAGATGTGGAGGTGAGTCATGTATTGCGTGCAAGTTACCATGGCAACCTGCGTTGCATTTACCTACCAGTGCGGAGGTTGGCCATCGCTTGTACCTGTTTTGGTGCAGTCGTAAGCTATTGCATGCCCCGGTCACGTTCAACCGGCCATAGCCGTTGAGTGAGTGGCGTTGTGTCGCCGGTGTGCGAGGTGTATGGGACGTGTATGGCTGTACTGTTTCGCATGCACATATAAAGACGAATCGATTTGTAGGCTATCCCATCCCTAGGCATTTCGAATGTTTGTGTGGTCGTTGTCAGCCTGTCAGTTGTTTTGAATGTTTGTGTGGTCGTTGTCAGCCTGTCAGTTGTTTTGAATGTTTGTGTGGTCGTTATCAGCCTGTCAGTTGTTTGGAATGTTTGTGTGGTCGTTGTCAGCCTGTCAGTGGTTTCGAATGTTTGTGAGGTCGTTATCAGCCTGTCGGTTGGTTTGTGCTCCGCATGGGGGGGGTCTTACGGCTGTGTTAAAGCTTGTAGTGAGAGGTGGGTGCTCGCTGTGCGTGAAAGTCCGGCACCTGACTGCTACGGATAGCACGCAGTAGTCGTTAACTGGCGGATGGATGTGTATAGTTAAGTCACTCCGGTATGGGGCAAAAGTACCGAACTTGAATACGAATGATGCGAACTAACCACTCCTGTGTGTCGGCATAGGCCGAGGATATAGATGCTGTATTTTTTGTGGTACAGGTCTGATGCACTTAGAACTCGCAAGTACAATACCAATTGCATATCTGCGTGGTACTGCTAGCATGCTTGTGGTGTATAGCCACCCGCGTGTATTGTAGATGCCGTACCTCTGCCAAAGAAACTAGTTTATCTTCAATATATAAGTGATCTGCATGATACCTTAAAAGAATACTTGCGTTGCATGGACAATTGCTTAAATTAGGAATGCTGTACGTATGACCCAATACGGATTGACCTTCGACACGGAAGTACAATACCAATCACAGATATACTTAAATTACAATACCAATTGGTACTGTGCAGGATACTGCCGGCATGCTTGTGTTGTAATGCCACACGCTTGTACTGTAAATGCCGAACACATAACAAGAAACTGTCTCGTCTTCGATATCTATGACCCAAAATGGATGACAGATTGACCTTCAATATATATGACCCAATACGGATTGGCCTTCGATATAGATATACTATACCAATTGCTTTGCTGCATAAAGCATAACAACTAGTGCGTATCTACATAAAGTATAGTACCCTTTGCTTGCCTGCATCCTACTGATGGCGTATGTGGGGTGTGTTATTATTAACAAGCGCTTATCTACGTAAAGTATAGTACCAATTGCTTGCCTGTATCCTACTGATGGTTATGTGGGGTGTGTTACATTAACATGGCTTATCTACATAAAGTATACTACCATTTGCTTGCCTGCATCCTACTGATCGTGTATGTGGGATATGCTATCATGTATCTTATCAACATAAACCATAGTACCATTTGCTTGCCTGCATCCTACTGATGGTGTATGTGGGGTGTGTTACCATTAACAAGTGCTTATCTGAATAAAGCATAATACCTTTTGCTTGCCTACATCCTACTGATGGTGTATGTGGGGTGTATTATCATATCCGCAGGATATGAATGCCGTTCGTCGGTCTCATCAGGCAATGGTCATTCTGACGCGGAATGCCAATTCGGTACATCGAGTGCTGTCGCAGCGATGGGAAGAGATTTGTAAGTAGACTATGTCCCAAATCTATTCCATTCTTGAAGTTAATGTGTATTTTGTTTGTTTGTTTGTTTGTTTGTATGTTTGTTTCTTTGTTTGTTTGTTGTTTATTTCTATGTTTCTTTGTTTCTTTGCATGTGTGTGAGTGAGTGTGAGTAAATATGTGTATGTATGTGTATATAGTCCTATCCTGTATCTCTTGTAAGCTAAGAATATACACATGGGACTCGTCCTATATAGCGCTGCACCTTCATATAGAAGCACTCCTACACTTAATAGTTCCCCACTGACTGCTCTCTCTCTTATGTACAAATCTGAGCTTGATTCCTTTTTCCTTTTTTTCTTTTTCCTTTTTTTCTATTTACAGTGAGAGAATTATTAAATATATTTAGTCAGAAGTCCGATGGAGTACTGAGGCATGTGCCGCCGGTGTGGAAGGTACGTACGCTCTTGATCCTAAATCCCAATCTCTAAACTCTAAACTCTACAACTCAAACTTTAACCTCTAATCCCTAAACTCTACAAATCTACATCTCAAGCTCTCAGCTCTAAACCCTGAACCCTAATTTTTTGTTTGTTAGTATACATGTGACCATTGAAAGTGTATAGTACGACTGTTTCCAAAACTACAAGAGGCTGTCTTGTAGGCGATATAAGCGAATTGTCACGAGATCTGAATCAATGATCAAGTATCACACGGATCATTGTGTTTTGTATTTAGAATCATATGGCTGTACGCTGAATTATGTATGTATGTATGTATGTATGTATGTGTCTATCTATCTATCTATGTAAGTATGTATGTTTGCATGTATGTATGTTTGTATGTAAGTATGTATGTATGTTAGTGTGTATGTATGTATTTATGTGTCTATGTATGTATGTATGTGTCTATGTTATGTATGTATGTATATATGTATGCATGTATGTGTCGGTGTATGAATGTATGTGTCTATGTATGTGCCGATGTATGTATGTATGTGTCTATGTATGTGCCGATGTATGTATGTATGTATGTATGTATGTAAGTCTGCGCACAGATATATCTATTGGGAAGCATTTGCAGATGTACCGAACCTCAAACGACTCACTCGAATAGGCATACACAGACTTACACCCACAGTACAGAATACCCCATGGAGCAGGTGATTTGGGCTGAAAAGACACTTATCTACGCTTGCACTATATCATCCACCATCACACTATAACATACGTATCGTACACTACTAACTATGCGACTTCGTCACTATCTCGGTGTCCACACTACTGTGCGGTATATATAACATTGACATGTGATAGAGTGCATATGGCTGGGCATGCGGACTATACACTGGGGTATGTACAAACCCTAAACCCTAAACCGACACGTCCTGCAGTAGATAAGGCTTGGATTCCGGATACAACAATCGCTTTGCGTCATTCACTCATCCCATTGAATCATATCCCGCGCCATATTAAATTCGGTTGTTTTCATA
>NW_014040270.1:0-8579 GCF_001186125.1 Sphaeroforma arctica JP610 | reverse complement strand
CCCTGGGAGGTCTACCATGCAGCTAACCCTATCCACATCACTGGCTAATCAACCCGATTGTATTTCAAGGAAAAAATGCTCTGTGCATTGCAATACATTTTCTCCACGTTCTTTTATCAGAGACTGACGGATAGTTTGTTTGAAGTTCCATTACTTTTAAACATAGATGCATGTACATTACTAAATCAGATACATCCACACATGCTTACATGTATGAGTGCACCAACGTAACCCTGACCCTAAACTGTAAAATACAAAGGGGACTTTGTTAGTCTCATAGAAGTCCTGGTGTGATAGACATGGTCGTTGCCTTCAATAGAAAGTACCACATCTTTTATTAAATCCTAGCAGCTCATATAATCTGTAGGGGTTGAGCCGTCATGCTTATAGCTTAACGTACACAGGCTATACACTAATCTCACTCCGACTGCACCACATGCACAGCTGAGTTGCCCATCTTAAGGTAGCAAGTGAATTCTGCTGACAGAGCTCTTTTTATAGATGAGCGTTCTATTTATATACTGTATAATATCACTTCACTTCTTCTGATTGTCTACAGATCCTGCTCTCGGCCACAACTGTCAGCCATCAGAAAGTGCACGCCATTCAAGTGTTGAATATATTGTTCACAAGATGGTAAGTAGTATTTCTAGGTACGAACATGCGGTAATGTCGCTTTTTTTCCATCTCAGTTACATGCACATACACGGACTGGAACATACCGTCTATGTATTTATGTATATGTATCTATGTATGCTTTTATGTATCTATGTATCTATGTATGAATATATATATATATGTATGTATATATATTGCACATACATGAATTGACACATACAGTCTATGTATATAAGTCTATATACATATATATATATTTATATATGCATACATATATATGCATATATATCTATATATATGTTTGTATATATGTGTGTATATATATAAATATATATGTATATATATATATATATACATCTGCATATATGTGTATGTGTGTATATATATATGTGTGTGTGTATATATTTATATGTGTGTATATATATATATATATATATATAGGTATGTCTCTGTGTTTCTGTGTCTTTGTTTGTATATATATGTATATATATATGTATGTATAAATATATGTATATATATATATCTATTTATATATATATATACATGTGAACCAATAGATATATGACACATGTCAAAAAATGCATGTCAAATAGTCTAGGAATCTATATTTACCAGATTTCTAACTGATCCTGTGCACATACCAACTACCCAGGGAATCGATAACGGCGCAATCAACAGAAACTCCGCTTGTTCCGGACTATTTGCACGCACACTTACTTACTCGCATATCTGATCTGTGCACCGCCGTGGTCAACTTTTCCGGAAGGGTGTGTCCAGTGGAGAAGTTCAAGCTTGAAACCATCGATATTTATATATTATTTTATATCCTTCATATGTATGTATACTCGAAACCATTGATATGTATATATACTTTATATCCTTCATATATATATACTTGAACCCATTGGTATTTATATGATACTTTGTATCTTTCGTATTTATATATACTTGAAACCAACGATATTTATATGATACTTTATTTCCTTCGTATTTATATATACTTGAAACCAACGATATTTATATGATACTTTATTTCCTTCGTATTTATATATACTTGAAACCATTGATATGTATATATACTTTATATCCTTCGTATTTATATATACTTGAAACCATTGATATGTATATATATACTTTATATCTTTCGTATTTATATATTCTTGAAACCGTTGATATGGATCTATACTTTATATCTTTCGTATTTATATATACTTGAAACCATTGATATTTGTATAATACTTTGTATCCTTCGTATTTAAATATACTATAAACCATTGATATTTGTATATGCTTGTGTGTTGCCAGTACTACAAAGGTCATCGTGTGTATATGTGCGTATGTCAATTGCTAGAACAAACACCATATGCTTCACAGTTCAAGGTACGTCCGCTCGCCGGGGGTTGTCCAGTATCTTGTGCAGAATAAGCTAAGAGTTAAGTGTACGGCATACCACTGTTTACTTTTTTGGGTCGTGTTATAAATAATAATAATACCAGCAATCAATAGAGAGACTCTCGAGACGGGGGGATGATCTCATATTCTTTATTACTGGACCCCACTACAGCGCCTGATGCAACAGACGATCAAGTTCAGCGGCTATTCAGTCAACAATTCTCTGACCACGCTATGCCTGGATACCAACACCTTCATATACGCTGTGCTGACTAAGGGTAAGTGGTGGTGCGCGTCCGTACTTGAATGTATGTCTATAAAGAGCAATACCTCACTTACCACCTTTTTAGATACAAACACCTCTATATACGTACTCTTGAATGTATGACTTTAGACAGCAATGCCTCACTTACAACCCTATTAGATACAAACACCTCCATATACGTACTCTTTAATGTGTCTATAGACAGCAATACCTCACTTACCACCCTATTAGATACAAACACCTTCATATACGTGCTCTTTAATGTATGTCTATAGACAGCAATACCTCACTTACCACCCTATTGGATACAAACACCTTCATATACGTGCTCTTCAATCTATGTCTATAGACAGCAATACCTCACTTACCACCCTATTAGATACAAACACCTTCATATACGTATTTGAATGTATGTATATAAAGAGCAATACCTCACTTACCACCCTATTAGATACCAACACCTCTATATACGTACTTTAATGTATGTCTATAAAGAGCAATACCTCACATGCTTTCCTAATATACATGCTGCATTTGACTATGGTTATGTGGTTGCGCACGCCAGTACTGTCCTGTGTTGACGTGCATTTTTTTTGTAGCAAAGTTATTTTGTATAAGTACATAGCATCCTTGTGGCAACAAAGTGCTTTCCAGCCTATGCGTCAATTCAAACACCTTCATGGGCGCTGTGCGGACTAAGGGTGAGTGGTTAGACCAATCATTACTCGAATGTGTGCCTGTAAAGAACAAAGCCTCACTTTCTACCCTAAGCTTAGATACGAACACCGTCATACTCTCTGTTTGGACTAGGGTATATGGTTGTGCACGACTTATAAGTGTATGATATGAGAGAACACCATCTATATAGCAACCGCGTCTTGCCCTGCTACGCTGAGATACAAACACGTTCATATACGCCGTTCTCGCTTAGGCCACAGGTAGTGTGGGACACCAGTACTTGGTAGTCGTTTCATCGTCTGTCTGTGAGTGCATATCCGTCTTGTACTGTTCCTCTACACTCAGTGCAACGGACAGGCAAGCACCCATTGATATTATTTTGGTACAGTGCAATTTGACTTGACTCAGATTATTGTGAACTGCGTGTATGCGATATAGCCGAACTGGTGAGTGAAGTTTTTGGATTCGTGTGTAAGTTTGTCCTAACATCGTGAGGTGAGTTTAGTGGAATGTCTACCCTGTGCGAAAGTTCGGTACATACAAGTCCCACCTACACCACAACCGCTATGATCTGACTTCGATTGCTCAGTCTAACCGCCTCGTTTGCCCTAAAACAGAGGACTCGACTCTGCCGGAGGCGGATGTGCTCGAAAGCATACCAGCGAGCTACTGGAAGAATATATCGACATCCTTCTTCAGTCATGAGTAAGTGGTGGAGCGTGCGCATCAGAGGCGACTCTTGGGGTTCCGCTGAGATGTCAAAACTCTAAAACACTGGTTTGAAACTTTCCGTGGTTATGTGTAGTATATGCACGTATGACGCCGGTGACATGGTAGTACGCAAGGGCCTAGTATATGCATAAGTGATGAGTGTTCGTTGGCGAGAAACGCCTATAACCGTAGTGTTCGCTTACAGGAGAGGCTTATAGGCGTTCACATGCACTGAATCCTATACTCTCCTTTGAGGTGCGTGGTGACCTGGAATCATATCCGCTCTGTGTTGTCTTTGACTGTCAGACGCACATTGTATGTATGCGCAGTTGCCGCCATCTCGGGGTTTGTGTTTTATCGCACTTCCGCATCCAGAACAGTATATTCTCTCTCATCGATATAGTATGTATATTATGTCTTATCGATATAGTATGTATATTCTCTCCCATCGATATAGTATGTGTGTGAAGTGAGAAGTGACTACCCTGTTCGGTACTTTCCCTCTCCTCACCCAGTATACGAACACCCTAAACTATCTCATAGCCAGACAGTTTACAATAATATATTTATTGTGCGTTTGAACTGACTTCGTTTCTCGATTTATTCGTCGTTATTTATTCAATCTGTAGTTACACTGACACCCTTACCCGTCTTTTACCCCCATCGCAGACATTGTAGCATCTTCCATATATTATATTACAGGTTCGTGAACATGATTCTAAAAGCAGGGCACACGACCACCCTCAAGAACTTCTTCTCCAAGCCAAAACTTATATCACGATTGGTAGACGAGCTCACCGCCGGGCCGTCTGGTGAGTACCTTGTCGCTTGTTAAGACTATTCTATTCTTCTGTTTAGATGGAGCATATTTGCTAAAGTACCACATCCGATACACAAGGTGACTAGTTATGATTTTTATAGAAACTAGCGGTTGAGTTATTCCTGCGTCCAGATATTTGTATTTCTCTGTCTCATCCCATTCATGGCTACGGTATCCCAATAAGATTCGGGCCATCTCTCTGGCTCATATGCAAAACGTTTACTTCTGGGGTTTTATGTGTATTCAGTCTGGAGTGAGTTCCGAGAACCAAGCGCTCAAGACAAATCGATAAGACTTTGCTTTTTTGTATCTTAGGTTTTACCTTCATTGAAATTGTACCAGATTCATACACGATTTGATAAGTCATACCAACAAGGGTATCGGAATAACAGTAGCGCTTATGTATATTCATATAACCCACCTATGGTTCTCTTGCAGGTAAAACGCCTATTATGCTGCTGGTATGTAATCTGATCCGGCTGAAAGCCGAGTGTGAGGCCCCTTCATCGTATCTGCGGAACCTTTTATCAACGAACCCGAAATGGGTTGATTTCCAGGAGCCACTTAAGTATGCTCGGGATCTCTGTACCTTTCAGTTCGTTTACACGCATGCATCTTAGATATACTTTCTATGTATTGAGATCCTCTTCCACAAATACCTATGGTATGGCTGCAATGACTCACGTTCATAATCAAGGCGCGCCTGATATGGAGTTCATGTGTAGCTTGGCCTACTGAGTGCTTATCGTAAATGTTATGTAGTGCCTCAGTGTCTCGTCCTCTGATATCGTTGCGATGCTTCCACTGTATGTGGTTTGCTTTTTAGACTGGACATAGTCTGTGGTTTGTGTATATGTTTTTACCCCTCTATCACAGTTTGTGTTACTATTGCTCTCATATGTCTACGACTATATGACGTGCGTGTTTGTCACATGCGCCTATATTGCATGCCATGCGTATCTTATTGTCTCTTTCGCATACCATACTATTACCATCTATCACGTACGTCTTGCTATCAGTCACGTAAGTCTTGCTACCAGTCACGTACGTCTTGCTACCAGTCACGTACGTCTTACTATCAGTCACACTATTTCCGTATCAGGAAAATGTCAGCTGACAAGCTCGTAGGCTCGGGTGTTCAGTTCAAGAGCGCTGCCGCGCCTTCTACTGTCCACTTCGGCCCGCGATTGATTCGCTACGACTCCCTTGGTATGATACTGGACGATAGGGACGCGTACTTCACCGACGACGACGATGATAAATTAGGTTTCGGCTCGAAATGTAGGTTTGGCTTAAATTCTGGGCATAGCTGGAAAGACACTATTGGATAAAGATTGATCAATTCGATAGTAGGCTCGGAGTCTTTGTGATATTTGTTTTGCTTTTTTAGTATTTAGAATGGTGCAGCCACCGACCCTAACACGAAATGACTACCATGATTCTACACCCCAGTCTCGCACTATGTAGGCCTCGGAGACTTATCTGCGTACGACGAATCGGCACACAAAACTCCTGCGCCTGTGGGAACATTCTCAGATGCCGCGCTCATTGCCGATTTCAACGATGGACAAACGAATGGCCACCCCACAAACACGGGACCCAAAAAGAAGAGTAATACCAAGAAGAAAAAGGTAGGCGGTCTGTATTACGACAGTCTTTTATCACTAGGAGAAATCTCAAAAGCTAGGCATGGAAATTTGTATGACTCGTGTGTGTGTGAGTAGGGACTGCTACCTTATACCCTCTCTCACCTTCTCAATACATTTTCGTACCTGCAAAAGAAGGGAAACAAGTAGGGACATACACCTTCCTCACACACCTTCTCAATACCTTTTTGTACCTGCAGAAGAAGAGAAACAAGTTAGGGGGCATACACCTTCCTCTCATACCTTCTCAATACCTTTTTGTACCTACAGAAGAAGGGAAACAAGTAGGGGCATATACCTTTCTCTCGGGTACTGGCAGAACATGGACAGGACGATTCATAGTTATCGCCTAATAGTGATATTGAATATGACTAGAGGTGCAAATTCGAGAATGAGCTCTTTTGTTGGTTTTGTCAGGCGGACAAGTTGGGATCTACAATCTTATAATTGCCTCACAATTTGTGCATCTCTAATGATTAAAGTACGATTTCCAGCTTGAGAATTATTGAAATTGATGCCGCACTTTCGTTAGTTGACATGTGGCCGAAGAATTTTGCTACGTTGACCATTATTATGTCGGTGGGTTTAACGCGTGGTTCGTTCTGTTGATCGCTGATATGTTTTCAGTGATCATACTTTTTTTATAAAAGCCTTGACGATCGCGATGGCGACGATCGGGCCGTAGATATTGTATGACCAGTCAATGATTTGGAAAATGGGCTGGCAATATGTATTAAATTCATACTATCGTATTATTCTTATAACTCTTATGCAGTTTTACATAATTATGTGCTACAACTATCAGTATATCAGTGGCTTTTCGATTTTTAAGTCAGCTGAAATCCTGGACTGAAGATCAAATTTTGTCTCGGACCAATATCAAGTGATCAATGATGATAGAAGTATCTAATGAATTTCAAAGTGCATGAATTGGAGATACACGTCAGTGGGGTTGGTTTACGATGAAATGTCTAAACACATAATCACCCACAAAGGCAAGGAGACAGTTCAAAGTCGATCATTTCTTCTTTTTTTTATCAGAATACGATGCAGACATTATTAGTAGGCTGGCATGACAAAGAAAGTGATAAACCACAAATGGCGTCAGAAATAGTAATATATTTGTACTTTAATTGAGTCTACCGCCTACACTCCACCAGTCAGTCTGCGTAAAAACAACAAATTCTACTGATTATTTTAAACATAGCGTATGATCAGTGAACCGAAGTGGAGTGTCATTGTATACGCTAAAACTGTATCCGCGAGGTAGGCTATGGCAGTATATGCGCTTGTATGCGATATACAATACCAGGTTGAGCACGAAGTAGTATATTCTACCAATCGTATTAATCTTTTACAGGTATATTTGCAGCAGCTTGACAAAAAGTCAGCGCCGGAAAAGGGGTGATGGATACCCCTCGTCGACCGACAGCAGCGCAGACCGGACATTCGGCTTTCATGTGTATATTTATTGGATATACAGAGTTTATATCGTTGAGATGATTGGATGTGGGTTGGTGGGTTTTTAGGGTTTAGGGTTTTAGAGCATAGATACCGAGGCCAGGGGTGAGAGGTGTGGCGGTACCGACCTCTTATATTATGTACCCTTTGTGATAGGAACTTTGCAGTTTTGACTTTAAGTTCTCGTAATGAATGGCAAATAGGCTGCAGCCGTAAAGCTAGGATCAGTAGGATTCAAGACGTTGCTTGTACCTACGATATAAATTCTTCGAAAAAGCTGCTGCAAGGTCAAAACCTCACAGCTATCCGAGATATCCAAAAAAAAAAAGGATAAAAGGTAAGAAAAAGAGCGGAATGCCGGGTTCGAACCAGCGACCAATAGATTTGCAATCTACTACTCTACCACTGAGCTAATTCCGTTCATATACTCTGCATTAACGTTTTTCTCTCATATCTCGTATATATTATAAACATGTGCGCAAATTTAGTTTCAACTTCACATATGGCAGGGAACCCACAAACTGAGACTAACGTTAAGGTGATCGCCCATGATGAAACAATTGCACAGGAACAAATGCTTCCTACAGTACAGGCGTGAGCTGTAGCAGTTGGACGGAGAGGCCAGGGGGATCGATTTAATACCTTGGTTTTCAGTAAACGAGGTCGACTTTGTTGTGGCCCTCGATTTTATCATAAGCCTCCTGCAGTTCGACACTTAATTCTTACAGTTCATTCTCTAGTGCGTTCAAATTCCTGTAGACTTCTCGACCTGCTCGTAGAGCTTAGATTACGCATTGCCCAGCCGTTCGAAGAGGCTTCGATGGTCTCTCTGGGGTGATTCGAACTTTGCACATAATAGTTTATGATCAGCGCCGAGATCGGTGTTAGTTTGAATAGTTTGTTAATGTAACTAGTTTAGCGGGTACCATCATGTGCTATGACGAGGTACGTAAGCGTTGTTTCGGTGAAGCCATTGGTGTCTGATCGT
>NW_014040271.1:89706-94782 GCF_001186125.1 Sphaeroforma arctica JP610 | reverse complement strand
GTGTGTGTGTGTGTGTGTGTGTGTATGTGTGTGTGTGTGTGGCTGAGTGTTTGTCTGTGTGTACGTGTGTGTGTGTGTGGATGTGTGGGTGAGTGTGGGTGCGTGTGCTAATATATGTACATATACCTACATACTTGAGTATATGGCCTATAATTGGTCCAAACAGTTTTTTCGCACGCTAAGTATTTGTGTGCTCGCAACCACATACATACATAACATACAAAACACACATACATACACACATAAATATATCCAGACGCGCTCGAACGCCTAGGCATGTAAAATGACTACAATCTCAATCTATTAAGAGCCACCGCCAAAAACGCAATACACCTCCCCTTGACAAGTACAATATTGAACACAATCTATCTTACACTGGTGCCAATTCATATATCCATGCACTCCAGTGTCCCTATCTGTGCAGTACATATCGATCGATGGCACAACACCCCTGCCACTTACCACACCGGTGCTGAGTATCTTATGACATACGGCCAGATATACCACCAGGGACATGGTGTCAATCTTGGAGCTCAGATCCTCTGCTCGGATGAGTTTGGGTATGCCGCACCAATTGGCGGCGGTGAGTGCTTCTTCGTTGTTCTCCACACCCTCGTTCTGTATGACACAAAGGTGAAGGTATATAAGTTCGTGTAAAGTATTGTTAGTGTTGTCTCAAGTGATGGTATATAAGTTCGTGTGAAGTATTGTTTGTGTTGTCTCAGGTGAAGGTATATAAGTTCGTGTGAAGTATTGTTAATATTGTCTCAGGTGAAGGTATATAAGCTCGTGTGAAGTATTGTTAGTGTTGTCTCTATGTGTATTGGTTTCGCTGTGGTGCGGATTGCAGTATCTACCACTACTGCTATAGACAGATATACACAAGCAGACAAGTCGGTGTTGTTGTCCGATATTGAGCCTACAGACGGTTTGATCTGTCTATCAAAGAGGTTGTACGTATGCTAACGCTTCTATTCTGGGCTTTTCTGCTGCAGCTATACCCACTAGTGTATCTATTTCGAAGCACGTGGCTTATACAGAAAATCAACTGTGCTATATAATATAGCCAACATACCTTGTCCCTTAATCTCATACTATACAAGGGTAACCTGAAGGTCTTTAACACGCCGTTTGACACACGGACAAGCATTGCCATCAGGTAACGAAATCCACTTACGTACCGCCCGGTCAGAATACCGCTGCAATCAAGTGGTCACGCAAAGCACCGAACTCCCAATATATTTAACGTCTGATACATTTAATGCCTATACATATATTCACCACTTCATGTACATACGGTACACAGTAGGTACATCGCAAGCCAGCACACCGTAGAGATGGGTTTATGAACGTACATGTACACATACGTTTTTCGGCATCCAGATGAACGTACAGGATAAACTCACGTTTTTCTATATCGAGATAAACCTACAAGTATAAACGTATGCGCATAGGTAGGACCCACCTTCTTCATACTGGTGTAGTCAATCAGATGCGGATGGAAGTGGTGCACCAATGCGGCCAGCAGGCGACCGTCGCGGAAACTGAACTCCATTGATTCTGCAATGATTGAGAGGTGTGGGCTATGAATCTCCGTACGGGAGGCAAAAGCAAGGGCATATATCATATCCCATTAGGTAAACCAGGACAAAACAGTTAAAGCTGAACGAGGAATCTATTCCCAGCTAGTGCTATCAAAGAATAAATATATCTTCACCGGCTGAGCAACGAAGAGTATCATTTGTGTGGGTTATTCCTCGCATCATCCCATAGCTGCGTATGTTCACTGGCCCATACCAACTCAGTCGTGCTTACTACCACATGCACACATCAACATACCCAGTGCCTGATCGTGTTCCTGTGTCTGCTTATTGACCCATGTGGTGAGTAGCTCCGCCGCCTTGGCATCGCTGATATTACCGCGTCGTACCATTGGGTTCTTGACTGTCGCCAGCACTTGCGTCTTTTTGACCACAGTCATCAGAATCTCAACGTTTGTGGTCCGATCTCCGTTGCGAACATCGTTGACCTGTGATGAGAGTTCGGAAGTTCGGCGTGGTCATGGTTAAGTATAAAGTAGTACAATATACCCGAATGGTTACGTTTTTTTTCTACACATATGTATGTATGTATGTATATATATATATATATAACGAATGAAGAACAGCGATGAGATGGGACGAGGTGTGACGACCACACAATAAGCTACATACAGCAAACATATATGAGACAAAGGATGCAGAGTATACAAAACCAGTAAAACAGCTTATCGAGCACTCTTTATTTCACACACATATACAAAACGTTAAAACTTACCTCCCAGTACGCATTGCCAAATATGTCATTCATAGCCGCCAAAGCAATCTTGACATTATCGACCATCTGGAACTGGTTCTTCGGTCTCTGGTTAAACTTGATCTGCGTTATAAAGGGAATGCAGGCGCGGGTATAAGGGCCAAAAAAAGAGACAGACTTCAGGGCCATTTTATTGGGTCAGCATATAGGCATGTCTGTACAGTGTTGTGGGGCGTATACGACTACCGTCAGTCATGATACCACTTCTAGTACGGATAGGGATAGAGATACTGCTATCACACTGAAGTCGCCACGGTCTTTGTCTACGGGGGAGTTGTGAAGCCGTGTCTCAACAACATAACTGGTATCAACGGCCATCACAAGCCTCTAATATCAGGTATGTACCAACATATTCAGTTGTATTCTATGTAGCTATGCATCCAATTGTATCTGTATGGATATATCTATATTTGATTGTACTGTTTAAGAATCGAGGTGTACAGCTACTTAGTAACTCGTATAAGTGTGTTGCGGTTGTACTGCAGATCACTGAGGCAGTCTAGAGGTGATCCAATTTGGTCGAATGTACCATCGGGCTGAGCTTGAGCATTTATGTCCTATATCGCGTATTTGTATCCCTTCACAATACAGCGTTGAGGTTTGAGTTAACGCTATAGAGCGTCACTCGGAGCTTTGGAACTATCAAGTCTTTGTTATATTACCAACGCCATTGTCATCTATTTGTCTGAGCCGGTACTCCTACTCGGGCACCTCGTATTTAAAATGGTTGCGCGACATATGTGGGTGTGGTGTGTACGCAATCAACCAGCAGCCGCAGCACATGACTGGCTATGGTAGTGATTCTAAAGTATAGTAGTTATTCTATAGTAGTGATGAATATAGTAGTGATTCTATAGTAATGATGACTATAGTAGTGATTCTATAGTAATGATGACTATATTAGTGATTCTATTGTAATGATGACTATAGTAGTGATTCTATAGTAATGATGACTATAGTAGTGTTTCTATAGTAGTGATGACTATAGTAGTGATTCTATAGTAATGATGACTATAGTAGTGATTCTATAGTAATGATGACTATAGTAGTGATTCCATAGTAATGATGACTATAGTAGTGATTCTATAGTAATGATGACTATAGTAGTGATACTATAGTAATGATGACTATAGTAGTGATTCTATAATAATGATGACTATAGTAGTGATTCTATAGTAATGATGACTACAGTAGTGATTCTATAGTAATGATGATTATAGTAGTGATTCTATAGTAATGATGACTATAGTAGTGATTCTATAGTAATGATGACTATAGTAGTGATTCTTCCTTGACACAGCGTTTGCCGCTACGATTCTGTTCTCCAGCGCATGCCCATGTCAGCTGGAAATACTTCACTACCTACACACAAACTAAAAGTACGCTTGCAAGCTATACCAAGTCTCTCGCCATGACTCGGATCCACATACCGGCATATCGCCCAGTGTGGTCAGTAGTAGACAGAACACTGCGCCGTCGCTGAGGTCAGTAGTGACGTTGGTAATCTGCCGAGGCGTGGGGTCGTCCCCGTGGCTGAGAAAGTGGTTTGCCCATCGGATCAGTGTCTGTGAAGTACAAATAAGAGAAAGACTGCGTGAATGTATGTGTAGGATGGGTAGGTTCGGTATACGGGAGTGACTAAGCTGGTATCCGTGCGTGAGATGGTGTGACTGTTGAAGGATATTTAGCAAGTTAGACGCGTACCGGGTCGTCAGCACGTATAGACATACACTCGCGACGCCCTTTGTCATCAGTAAGTACGATGTACCTAAGTATTCCTGCCGTGTATTTTGGATTTGTTTGGGGCAAATTGCAACGAACATACAGTCTACCTAAGCATAGCGACACATAGGGCTGCACCAGTCTGGCGATTGTTACCACCACTAGTTGCATATCTCGGACTTCCGCTACAATATACGTCTTGGTGTTGGGAGAGCGTAGGTAGCATACTTGCTCACCACCTCGCCTGTCGAGTCGTGTTTCCTTCCCAATGTAGCTGCAGCACGTCTGTGGGCATTTTCATTGCGCTCCGTCTATTTTTTGGTACCCCGTCTACACAACTATAGGGACCAATTCTAATTCCCACCTTATACGAGATTTACTGTATACGTATTCGCTCGCTACGAAGGCTCTCACGAGGTTTTGGTGATGTGTATGAATCGCATGATCTTTACCGCATCCGGTGGTCAACTCAGTTCAAATATACATGTTCCCTTATCTCACAAATATACTATTGCTTAGCTACAATTGCTTTTATTAAAAAAACAGTCTTGATATAGGTACGATAATTTGGGAGTACCCACTCAGCATGCCAATGCAAATTGAATTGAAATTAATTGGCCTAAGTCATGATTCATGTAGTACATGTGTGTGTTTAGATACGAATAGATTCGGTTTACGCTTATTGGTATACATATCTTCATGCACCGTGTACGTTACTCGTGTTGTTAAGTGTGCATTCCAACTGAAAACAAGATACTTCGTATATGTGTGCAATGCAAATACGTACACATGTTGAAACCGATGACTATATGCAGGGAAAGAGTACTTGTGTACGCGTATGGAGAGCAACATACGAGCAAATAAGGATGTTGTAGTTACGAACGGACGTATACATTTACTGGAAAACAACATTTCAGTTCAATTAATGTCTACAAAGCTAAAACCAAATTTTGAATTATGAGTGTACGAATTTAGGGGAGAAGTCTACTCTATTTCATA
>NW_014040271.1:85145-87980 GCF_001186125.1 Sphaeroforma arctica JP610 | reverse complement strand
GTCTTTGTGTGTGCGTATGTATATATGTATGTATACATGATGTTGCTGTTTGAATACACCCATATGTAAAACTATAGCGCTTACCGATTCGATGCGTTGCTCATCGTCCGCGTCCAGCCCATCATCTGCTCGCTTCATACTTTGTCGTGATAGTTCAGTTACCGGTGGCATGCTCTATACAATCAACTAGTCAATGTGACGGTGCCCCATTCAAAGTTTATTACAAGATCGCGTAGCTGCATGTATGTATGTGCGCGGTGTGCCTTAATTGATTCAGTTAAATCAAGTAGACACGCATAAGTTTTACTTGATTTTCTACAGGTGTGTGACTAACGAAGATGCGATGCAGCAACTCGCTAGTGTGTGTGGTACGCGTGCCCCTTTGTCAGTATGTGTACTCGTATTGTATACAATATCAAATAATCAATTGAACAAGCCCAAGTTGGTCTCAGGCGGAAATATACGTGTAAATATGTTCTTCGTGTCTTGGATAACGCATTATCGGATTCTTCGCATGGTGGATCTCTCTCGGGATGGCTGCTATGGCTCGTCCGTGACTACGTGCATCTGTGGGGTGCATTAACTTTGGAAGCGTTGAAGACTTGAAGTGTCAAAAAAAAAAGATTTGGGCTGCGAAGGAGTACGTATTTCTGGCCTCAAATAAGTACGTAAACTGGTAAACACTAAAACTTTGCGATCTGATACCAGAATTTATCCAGAAGTTTACCACTGCTATAAAATTCTGATGAATAAATGTACAATTGCATGCAACTTCAGTACGTTTTACTAAAAGCAAAAATAGAATCGAGTAATGTTTCTAGCATTCCCATATATCCACCAGTCAAACCTCTGTTCGGGCTGATCGCAAAAGATAACACAGTAGCCCTATCCAATTGGTCAGAAACTGTAGTCAACACTTTTCTCCAGGCCTTTTCTTTAGAGAATGTACTTCTTGCATATGTTTTTACTTCATATTATGTTGTATTTATGTGTATTTATTTTGCATAGTCCGTCAATGAAAATCGTTTTTTAAGAGACTTGACTTTTCAGCAGTCTACGGATTTGGTATACAAAGAGTTATTACGGATCATAATAGCACAATAAGTTGTTGCGTATACAACAAATTAACAGTCCGAGTGTGTAGTCATTTGATCAAGTATGAAATCAATGTGATGTTCTTTTTAGCATAGTTCCTTCTATGCTGAAATATCAGCGAGTAGTTTTGGCTATCTTAATCTGCGTACGCTGTAGTCAAGTAGTTACTTACTATAAACCTTAGTATATTTGAATGCGTTTGATATGTTTCTGCTCTTTCCATGTACACCATTACAATTTATGTGCTCAGCTTTAACTACCATTAATGTACGTACGCCCTAGTCATGCGATTACTATAGACCTTGATATATTTGAATGCGTAGAGAATATTTGATGCGTTTCTGTTACTTCCGTGTACACCGTTACATTATCTGTGAGCAGTTTTGACTACCATTATAAACGTGCGTACACTATAGTCAGGTAAATAGGAAATCCTTAAAACAAAAATTGCAGGCATAAATTTTTTTGAAGCGTTTCTCTACTTTCCGTGTTCACCGATACAATATATGTGAGCACTTTCGGCTGCGTGCTTACGCCGTAGCTTGGCAACAAGTAAAGACCTTAATAAATTTGAATTTGTATAAAGCATTTGGTGCGTTTTCAGTGCACTCCGTGCCTCGATTTGTTCCAACTATTTGGCAGAAAATGAAAAGTATTCCACTTTTTTTTGTACGGTGCTGCACCCCTCTGGTCAGTGCTTGTAGTTTCACGTGAAAACATGCGCGTTTCTTGCCCGCTTCAACATACCCCGCTCCAACAGATCAGACTCAACCACATGTCCAACCACTACAAAGGATTGGGTTTGAGTTTAAAACGTGAGAGATATATTTCGACATGGCCGTTTTCTTTCAAACCGTTTTCGCGCTTACGTCCTTTACATATTACTCAAGTCCGAATAGCCTGGAAATTCTTATTAAACTCTGTCAAACAACAAGAAACTAAATTTTATGCCTCCTTTGGGCAAATTCCGCTTCTCGATGACGTTCAAGTGTACTGTATCAATTTCGGTTTCCCATTGTTCACTGGCAGCCGAAAGCTATAGTTCACGTTTGAGTACGCAGTTGCACCGACCGCCGATAGAAACATCCACAATAAACCAGCACATCCTGGTAGTATTTACTCTATGGCTTAATAAAATTAACAACGACCGCCGCATCTGTCGCTATCTGCATAATGTATGTATATGCATATATAGGTAGATACATAAATAATAACAATCGCGTACATATGCTCACGCTACGAGACTATTTAATTAGGTACCCTATAGCTACGCTAAGCATAGGCGTCATAGTGCGCCAGTAAAAAAAACTAGGGAACTAGATACAATCAGGTATACAGGCACAGAGGTTGACATGCCTCTCACAAGTTTATCTTACTACTTTAATGAAAGGTATGAGTTTTCTGCTTACTCCTTGCTTACTTTGCAACTTCCTTGAGATCACCACCATTGTCTCGATCTCCATCGACTACCTATGCTTCCATAATGTCGTAATGAAATGAGTTTCCAAAAAAGGTATGGTATGAGATCGTACTATACTTGTATTCACCATACCACCGTGGAATAGGTGAGCATTGTCTAGAACCCAGAACCCGAGACACTTCTCACCTGTGTATTCGCCTTCGTCGCAAAAACAAATATGATAAGTTCTGTATCCAGTAAAAGATCATTCGAGGATTAATCGCTTCTTGTATATATATATATATATATATATATATATATATATATATATATATATATAT
>NW_014040271.1:81078-84658 GCF_001186125.1 Sphaeroforma arctica JP610 | reverse complement strand
GTGTGTGTGTGTGTGTGTGTGTGTGTGTGTGCTTGTGTATGTGTGTGTGTGTGTGTGTGTGTATGTGTGTGTTTATATATATATATATATGTATATCCGCTTCTCCCTTGTTGGAATAGACATGTACATGCCAATTCTAATTGCCCTCGGTAACGAACGACACCGGTGCTACATCAGGATAGAATAAAAATCGCCTAATACAGTCAAAGGTTCAAACCTGGTGGGAAAAGCCTGATGGCCAACTATGCCGACAATAGCTACATTGCTACAAGCAACAACGTCTACGCGTTTCATAATATTTATCTTCATATAGGCTCATGATTCGTCGCCGGCAATGGTTACATTGCTACAAACAACAGACAACTTGGCTTCATATGAAACCAATCCCTCTATAGGCTCCTAATTCCTACTTTATGCTCGTATAATTGACCCATGTTGTTGGATATCACATTTGTTCATCATTTAATTTGGCTTTGAGGACAAGATACGATATCATCTAAAATAAATTGGAAAAATTGCCAATAGAGTTGGAGGTTTACAATATCCATCCTCACATGCCGTTTGCCAAAATTACCCCCGTTCGGAAAGTCCTTTGCGGTTCTGAATCTTCTTAACTGTCGTATTGACTTTGTTCTCCATTACAAATTTCTTCTATATCTCACGTTATTATCGCTCGCAAATCAGCTGTCACGTTCAAGGCCGCCTTCAACCATGTGTTTGATATCATCAAGACAACAGACAATTTTTTCCAATTAAATTTGAAATTGAATTGATTCCGATGAATTCAATTCATCTGTCTTATTTCAATATGAATTTGATTTCAATGAATCCGATGCAAACTGATTTAAATTTGAACTCAATGTGACTGTCATGAGAAGAAGTTAGCTAGAGCCCTATTTGATGATCAAAATAAGTGTCTACCACTTTAAGTTCGGTATCGTGCATTTGCTATTCAGATGCTATTCCAGGTCTGCAGCCATTATATTTGGTAAAAATATATTTATTGATTAAAATACGTGTCTACCTCTCTAAGTCTAATATCGTGTATTTGCTATGAAATGCTATTCCAGGCCTGCAACGTTCTATTTGGTTTGCCTGACGAAATTATATTCGCAGCGCAAACCCTGCACGCGCGATACAGCACGACACACTAATATACAATGTCGGCTTATTTATGAAGGGAAGCAGTCCTTGGAAATGATTATTACTTCAGCTTTGCGAAATCTGTCGGGTATTTGACGTGCAGAACACACTATATCCACGTCATGATCAAAAATCTCAGCGTCAGGATCGCGAATGACGTGGTTGTTTCCTGGATCTTGGTAACAATCACGTCCCATCGTCCCCATCGCCTCATGCGGGATCATTAAGGGGTATGGCACATTGCCCGGGGCTTTCACCGTGCGCTTCGTACCATTACCCCAGAGCTCTCAATTGCACAGAGCCGCTCCGGCCTGGACTTTCCCCTCAGTCAGTATATCACAAACGTACTCCATTGGGGTCAGGCCAAGCCCTGTGAGCACCTCATCTACCAGAGCATCAGTGTTCACCTCGGTGTTAATGTAGCGCTTGCCAGCCAACTGGAACCCGTTGAAGCGGGAGGAAGCCGCGCACGTGTACGCACCCATCTCATCGAAGCGCAACCAAGACCCTACCGCAAGTCTCGGTAGAGTCGCCTCCTTGTTGATGCAATCTAGACCATCACAAGTAGGGCCCCATACGCTACAAGCGTACAGCTGCTCATCATCAGCTGATCCGAGAACTGAGAGATGCTTGGACTTGGGCTCTTCCGCCTTCTTGAGCACCTGTGGAACCACAATAGCGTGATCGTTGATGATGCTGTTGAAGGAGGCGTATGTGCTGTCATTGACATAATACATGAACTTGACTGCTAGCTCAGCCTGAGACTGGGTCAAGTTCTCGTCATCGGACCGGTCGGCATGCCAGGTATCATTCGCGGTATTGGGACCGCTCTCGATATCTGAGCTACCGCTCACACCAGAATCCTCACGCTCCAATCGCAAGTCACTGTCACTATCGCCCTGAATCTGGCGTCTGGCAAAGACATTGACGGCAAGCGAGTGGGATGCAGCAACATAGTAGCGTCCGGGCTCAGCGATGATGCGCACGTGCGCGAATTTCTCCTGGGGGAAATAGCGAGCAAACCCGTCAGTCAAAACGCTGCAGATCTCGGCGAAGGAGATGACAGCATCGTCCGTTCCGGGGAAGCCACCGCCGATGTCCAGGAGTGTGAAGTTGAACCCCATCTCCGCACCTGTTGCATCAAGAGAAAGTGAAACAAATGAAAATGTGAGTTGTGGCTACTTGCACAAGGTATGAATAATTGAGGTCAGTAAGGCATTATAACCCGCCGAGACTTAGACGTATTATATGCGTATCGCATCTTTTAACTGCCCATTTGGATACTTGAAAGGCTTGCCAACACGCTCCAAATGTTCACATACCAGCGTCAAAACCGGCCCTGGCTACACGGAGTGCGTCCAAGAAGGCATCAGAGTTGTAGCACCCACTACCCACATGGAACGAGATGCCAACAACATCCAAGTCCATCTCCTTTGCTGTCTGCAGTAGACAGAACACACGTCGAGGATCCGCTCCGAACTTGACACCCAGACGGCACACTGAGTATGAGTCGTCCGTGAGCACACGCAGCACAAGGCGGGCATTGGGGTACACTTGCTTAATCTTGCAAAGCTCATCTTCATTGTCGAAGGTCATGAGATCCACACCGACGGATTTGGCGTAGCGCAAGTGGCTGCAATGTTATAAGAGGATATGTGAGGACGGGTAAGTTGAGGTGGTGGGTACTTGACATTGCAGAATGTTAAAACGTGTACAAAACCCAAAACTTATATACTACAAGTTGAAAATTTACGCTGTTGCAAAATCGCAAATCAAATATTATCCGATACTCACCTAGGAGCTTTGCATGGATTTGCATAAATAATGCGATCTGGGGAAACTCCCAACTCAATCGCCAGCTGCATTTCCTCGCGACTGGCACAGTCAAAGCCAGTGTTCAAGCTAGATGCCAACATCTTCATGATAACGGGATCAGGATTGCATTTCATCGCATAGAAAGGTTCGACCTTTGGGAGCTGTATGGTGAATAAATATAAATCAATATGTTGAGCATGGTATGCACTGGGGCATGATGAAGGTTGCCAGAAATGATGTATTGATATTCAAAAGTGAACTCGTGGACAAATACACTCTTGAGATAAATAAAATTTACATAATAAATAAGCAATCATAATTATCACTACTATATATATATATGTGTGGGATAAGAATCCCAATAAACAGCCACAATCGCAATTATCATTATTATATTATATATATATATATATATATAAGAGAAAAAAGGTATACTTTACAAAACATATATATTATCATGCATTAACATTAAAATATACCTATAAATATAATATATTATATTGTATAAACACCATATACCAAAATACATATCATACTATATTGTATAAACACACACACATATATATATATATATATATATATATGGTATATGAGGTACAATACATATATATTAGATGCATTA
>NW_014040271.1:73512-80125 GCF_001186125.1 Sphaeroforma arctica JP610 | reverse complement strand
GGTGTGTGTGTGTGTGTGTGTGTGTGTGTGTATGTGTGTATGTGTGTGTGGGTATGTGTAAGTGTGTCTATGTATGTGTGGCCCTTTATATTGACCCTTTTAGACTTCTACAATACGTGCACACGAGTGCATGTACTCAAAGGCATATAAGAATAGAGGACAGTCGACTTGCTACACTTGCATACGCACATACTAATTCCTTCCACACGCGATGCTTGCGAATCACCTCCCCAACGTCAATCAAATACATAGGATCATTGTCAGGGAAGGCCTGTTCGGCGATGGACTCCATAATCTCCCGTTTAGTGACTTCACGAGCCTCCATCGTGTCGACTGTGTCAACAACGTTTCGAGAAACCATACTTCTTTGCGTTCGACGTGAAAAGCTGAGGTGGTCTGCAAGACTTGCACGCGTATTTATGTGATTTTCAACTCAAGCAAACTGCTGCAGTCACTATCTCATAAAGTGCTAAGAGGGTCTAGAGCGTTAGTGTGCCTATTTAAATACACTGTATCCTCATATATTTCGCAAAATCGGTCCGCGTGTATTGAAAAACTAGTTGGGATGGAGATAAAGACCAGTTACAGGTTGCTGCGTCAAAAAAAAAATAGTGTTCCTGTCCTCCAGACAAATTTCCAAAACAGTTCAGATTACCGAAGATTATTGGAGCCCTCCTTCAATTTTCGCATGTGAGTCTTGTTGTGATATTTGACATGTGACACTTTGACGTCTTGGACACTGTTCAGTTTGTATGATATTTATGTATAATATTAAACTATTTTTATAAAAATATTTGTTCTATTTTCATAGGGCTATGAAACAATATGATTTTTTTAAATAAAAATTTAATTTTTTTTCTTCTTTTAAATTTGTTTTTTTTAAAACAACAAACAAAAACAATAATATTTTTATATTTAGAGAGAAAGAGTCAGAGAGATCTTCTCTTTGAGGGGGGGTTAAAGGACTCAAAGGAGGGGGGCCAGAGGGGGGTATCAGAGGCCAGAGGGTGGGGCCGTGGGCTTGGGGGGGAAAATGGAATAAGGAAATATATAAAATTATCCCCATCACGCATTATTTACATACGCATATTCAGGCCTTTACGCCTTACGGCCTAGCCGCCTATCCCACTCTCAACCGGGTCCCTAATCCAGACTCCAGGGCCCAGGCTCCCCAGACTCAGAGTCTATTTTATTTATTTTTTAAACTTGTGAAATTTACCAGGCCGGCATTGCTGGGGACTTGCTGGTCCAACCGTCCATCGCCCGCCCTCTCTCTCAGTGTGCACTAGAAGTGTGAAGTGTCAACTGTGTGTGCGAAAATCACTATGTAAATAAAAATCTGCTTCCCTGTTCCCATCTCAATGTCAGGACTCAGGACTCAGGACTCAGGAGCTCTAACCTTAGTAACCTTAAGACTTAAACCTGAAAGCTCAACAGTCTCTACTTCAACTACTACTCTAGCTCTAGAGTAGAGGTAGAGAGTAGAGTAGAGTCTCCTCGAGACCTCGACGACCGTCCTGCCAGTCCCAGTCCCCAGGTGTAAATACAGTATGTAATCTGTATGTAAACATACCCATTTTACCCAACTATCGACAATACTAAAGCAAATAAATAACTCTGGCAGAGTGCCTCAGTGCACTCTGTATGAAATACTCTGCCACACTGCCAGGACTCCAGACTCCAGACTCCACCCCAGAGAGTGCCAGTATTTTTTATAGGTTCACCCTTCACACTTCACAGTCATCCTTGTTTTTGTATTATATTTTCTTTTTTTAAAATATAAACTAAACTAAACTTTCAAGAAGGCAAAAGATCACAAAATAGTTCCTGTGACGTCGTGACGATATTTTATTTATTTCCTGGGATAAATAGTACTAAAACAAAAACAGGAAAATTTTATGAGCGACATGTTTTGTCCATAGATACACTTCAAAAATGTATTAAAAAAACCAGAATTCGTTCTATAGTGAACTAGCTATTGCGTGTCGTATGGCGCCCAGTCACTCAGTGGGCCAGAGCGGACAGATTCAGCAGCGAGTCAGCGACTGATGTTGGGTTCAAGAGGACCAGCCTGTAATTTTTAATATAAATATTGATATTTGTACCCTTTATATAAACAAGTATCACATAAATGATATTTTGATGCACTATAAGCTATAACGGTGTAGCAATATTGTCTCATGTTGTGTATCTATTTTAATATTCTACGGCGTTATCTTCAATAAATCATACCCTATAGCGGTATTTTGTACATGGAATTTTTTTTGCATATTATTTTTGAACTTCTGTTGTGTATCTATTTTAATACCCTACAGCGTTATCTTAAATAACAAATACCCGATAGCGTTATTTTGTACATGGAGATTTTTGCATAGTTTTTTTTTAAAAGTACAGGTCCTTGCATATACAAGAAAGCTAATGTACATGTACATGACATATAGCACGTACACGTAACACGTACACCATGTACATGCATTAACTTTAAATTTGTCGAAAGCAAGACAACTACATTTTGCATATGAACAGGCTTTATAAGACATGCTCAAATGCTCTTATTTGTAAATAAATTAAAAGACGTACAAACCTGAAATTATAGCCTTCTGTCTATTATTTTGAAGAAGACAACTATGTATTTTTCAGCCTTCTACTCTCTCTAGAGTAGAGCTAGAGTGACAGGCTTCAAAAATATGACGCACGCAGAATTAAAAAAAACCTGCACTCTCCCTTCGTTTATTTTATCTTAATTTTTTTATAGCTGTAAATTAAAAAACAATTGATGGTTTATAATTTATATCAACTACAAATTTTTAAAATATACATGGTTTTTCTAAAACTGTGTATCACGGCCAAATATCAATCACCAGCTGACCATCCTTGGCCCTCGGCCCTCAGCCCTGCCCCTCAGTCTCGAGCCCTCGGCCTTCGGCAGGCTGCCAGCCCTAATTGGATCGAGTACCTTCTGTGAGTCCTGACTCCTGAGTCCTGAGTCTTGATGAGTCGTGACTCCAGCAGTCCAGCTCCAGTAGGCCTCGCCGCGTACAAGAAGTCACAGACTCACAACCACAGGGACCGTAACAGGGCACACTCAACACTGGCACAGGCCACAGCTTGGCACAGAACAGGATACAACCTTGAAGCCTGACCGCCTGAGGCCCTGAGGCCTGAGCCCCTGGGCTTGTGGCCTGAGCCCACAGGACACTCACGCAGGCCATACTGGTGGCACACGGTCGACGGACGGGCGGACTTGTAAATAATTGAATTTTTTTCAAAATGAATATTTTTTAATTAGCTTCGTTCTATTTTTGTTAATATTAAGAATAGCTAATAGAATCTTTCTAATTATAGCTCAAGTGCTCAACGTAAGGTTTTCTTTAAAGTTGCGCAGAAGGAGTATCAAAAAACTATATTTTCATTGGACATACTTTGAACAAAAGGGTGATAATAATTAGTAAACGCTTTTGTTTAGTAATAATTTAAGAAAAACCCCTAATATGTATTCTTGTGATGACGATCACTGGTTCACTACGTCACAGCTATATATCTCGCTCTTACTAATCAAATATAGATGTTTTTGGGCGGGAGAGGGATAATTCTCTTTATTTCAAGTGGTCAGTAGCATACATTCCTAAAAAAAATGTATTTTTATAAACCAATTGAACTATTTTTAAGTAATTTTCTCCAGTTTGTTTTTATATATAAAAACTCATCCCTTTAAGCATTGCCTTCTGAAAATAGAACACTTTTTGCGAGATCCAAACTTGCGCGAGACCTAAATATGTATTTATTTAAATACCGTACATACTCTCGACGAGTGGCCATGTCAGCCGAAGCCGGGGACTCGGTTGGGAGTAAAGATTGCGCCAGCTGACCAAGGACGTGAGAGCTTTTCAGTTTTTCTTTTGCCATATTTGTAATAAAAACATGGGCTAGTACCGAACTGCACGCGGTTACCTGGCTCCAAATGCACCCACGCGTGGTACATATAAGTGAGAACTTACCTAACCCAGGGGTTGCATCTTTAAAATATCGCACAGTACAAGCGGCCCCTCTTTTCAGCTGACCATAAAAATAGTCACCAAACTTGATATCAACTTCAAGGAGTGATTCTTATTTTTTTTTGAAGCACGTGCAACGCTACACATACTTGCTTCAAGAGGGCAAGCAATACTGCTCTTGACATACATAAGACCACAATGATGCACAAGAAGATACTGTATACCGTATTACCCCAACTACAATGAGTCGGATGCAGTAGAGCTGTGGCCACCAAAGTCAGAATTCTTTCCCAGTGTGTATATTCTCGGAATCACCTGAGCATGAGCAGTTTTAGTAGCTTTTTCTCCCCCCGGACAATGTGTTATTTCATTTGATCTTGATATTCTAGACTGGCCGGATATTTTCTACAACAGTCAAACGCACCGAACGCATATTCTAGGTTAGTTGGTTCAGCCATTCATTTAATCTTCTACAAAATCGGAATGGTCGCGAATTCAAATCTTATCTTGGATATGTTTTGTAATGGAACCCAATCAAATGGTACTAGGTCAGCACTATTGCCGAGTGCGGAAGGTTCGAGAATAGTGGTGATCCCAGCGTAGAACGCTCAGACAAATCCACCCATGAGCGGATTATACGGAATGAGATCGAAGTACTCGTGATGACACTTTCCAACTTTGTACTAAATTAGAAGAATGACTGAACCAACTAAGCCAGCGTTCGGTTAGTTAGTTTAGTCATATAGCTTATTTACACGCCAGTCATTTTAACACTAACTTCTATCGGATATGATAGGTATTTAAAGCTGTGAACAAAGTGGCATTCTAACAGATTCTAATCCTCTACAATCATATTTGCCATAAAATTACTAAAATAGGATTTCCCATGTTTTTGGATTTTATTCGGCAGGAAAATTTTATGATGCTTATTATTGAATTAAATATGATTCTGCTCACAGGATACCTCCCAAAGTGAGCCAAAAGTTCTCAGATCACATTTATAGCAAATTAATCTCTTTGACATATAGAGTTCATCTGGGGTAGCTTACTCCCAAGAGCTGTTTACGATTCTAAACCCCAAAACGTTGAGTATATTACAACTTAACCGACTTTTGACCGACTTCCGAGAGTTGTTTCAGTTTGCTAAATGCACAATCTAGAATACTTACGTCTCTATGTGAGTAAGCACAGCATGTGCGGAGAGATTACAAAGTTTCGAAGAAATATAAATTTAATAGCATCAAAGTGTGTTGAATTGTTCTACCAAAACATTCTCGTACGGACCATATGAGTTACTATTCTGGTCAACCCAATCTGTTGAACATCTTCACACACATCTTAAGGTGTGAGGAATAACCCCAAAAGTATAATATGACATAGATTCTGACGAGTGTATCACCTTAGCCTGCCCACAAAGTTTGTACGTTTTTTAGAAACATAATAACGTCCTCATTTATGTCCTGTTTACCAACATACGCTCTGTGGACAAAGTACCTTAGGTGAAAATCTATGGCACCAGAGAACCGGACCGATTAGTGAAATAGAGAATACAACGAGATAGAAGTGATGATTCATTCAAAACCATAAAGACGGGTATTTTCACATGACCCGATGGTAGAAAATATCTCGTTTTACATAGGGTCGTGATTAATAAATATAGCAGGCGCGCCATTCCAAATGGCACTTCTGACTGAGTTTACTTTCTTCAGACAAGACTTGACACTAAAAATCACATTTTTAAGTGTCCAAACAAACTACTGCATTTATTACAATACATTCCTTACATGTTCAGCTAACTGAAATGAATAAGTTATGTAAAAAAAAATTACACGATGAATAAATTTACTACGTGAACAATGAAGCCTGTGTTTGTTCAATTGTCGAGAAGACTGCTTGGACTTCCTCGGCAATCTCCATCGCTTACTGACGAGGTGGCGACATGATTTTCTTTGATTCGATACCGGATGAAGAAACTGTTGTAATAGCCGGGCCTCCACATTAGACTCTATGTTGTCAACATACTCTTAAGCAGTACGTAAACTATAAACGTACTCTTAATAGTACGAGGAGCTTAAGTTTCTTAAATGGTTTTCAACGGTTTTATTAATTGATACCTTTTCCATTTTACATATCAGATATTCGGACAAGGCCATTATAAGGCCCCAGTAAAATACCAAACATGTAAATTTCGATGGAAATTACTAGGTTTCAAACTATATTAAACTAAAATACAATTTAGTCAGTTAAGATTTAGCAGTGGTAGCTTGTGTAAGAATGGTCGGGACTGCCTCTTGTTAAGAGCCTTAATATCCTCGATCACACAGGGCGTACCTCTAGCTGTTCTTTATTGAATAATTTTCACTAGAAGTACTAAGTGTTCATGACCACATGCCTAATTTGTAGATAGACATAATAACGTAAGTCACGTTAATACATTAGCTGATATAAATAAAGTTCCATCTGAAGAAAAGTTAAAAAAAGAAAAAGACTTATTAGATTTTGGAGATTGGCGGGAGGACCAAACTCTATAAGTAGTAGTTCGGAGATTATAAAATTTAGTTTATAACTATCCTACATCTACTAATGTCTCAAATAGGTCCAAGTAGATGAGTCATACC
>NW_014040271.1:55709-73233 GCF_001186125.1 Sphaeroforma arctica JP610 | reverse complement strand
CTAGGGACTATTAGCGTTTCCTAGTTTTACCTCCGTTCAGCCAATCGGTATTTCTTGATAAGTGACAAGTTATTGGTTAATACAATAACTATGGACATCAAGAGTATTTTTCTTTTCTTTTTTCTTTCTTTTTTTCTAAAGATAGGATTTTATGAGTATCTAGGATTCGCCCCAATGAAACAAACCATAGTTTCTAATAGAGCGACAACGAAACACTAAATAAAATCCCTTCGGCGAAAACAGTACTAAGAGGATTATATATAGGCAATGTCTCAGCCTCACAATCCCTCAGAGTATTACTGTTTTTACGAGACATACCTAACTTTACTACAAGACTCATTTCGTTTATTTATTTCGAATTTAACTATACTTAGACTTAACCTAAGCGTTTAATTACTCTAAGGCGTTAATATCGCCATCCCTTCGGCGAAAACAGTACTAAGAGGATTATATATAGGCAATGTCTCAGCCTCACAATCCCTCAGAGTATTACTGTTTTTACGAGACATACCTAACTTTACTACAAGACTCGTTTCGTTTATTTATTTCGAATTTAACTATACTTAGACTTAACCTAAGCGTTTAATTACTCTAAGGCGTTAATATCGCCTTGATAGACCGAAACTTACACATTTTAAATTTAGCAAAGGTATTAATTACTCCGACTACTTTAACGTAAGGTAGATAGCTACCACGAAATTTTTCTTAAGCACAGTCTTTCCTCAAGAGAATAAGACTGAAGTCATACGTTAAGATTGTGACGAAAAAAGGCAATACGTTTGCAAAGAAACGCAAGGCCGAACGTAAAAAGATGGAAAGAGAAGCTGCTAGTGCTGCCGCAGAAGCAACAGCAGCTGCTGCCAATGCGTTAAAGAACTTGTCTCCGACAATAATAGTCAGGACAATGCCTCGGATAAGGATGTGGCCACTCCGATTAAGGAAACTACTCCTACAGATAGAGCCCGAGAGCCAACTATTGCCTCAACTTCGAAGCTTGCATTTACGAAGCCAAGAAGTGAGACAAGGGACATGTCTCAAGACGCCCCACCCAATTCTTCTGACAAAACTCGGAAAGAAATGTCCCCAATTGTAGGGGACAAAGACGAATTTCAGAAGGTACCTATACCAGAACCAGAAGAGGAGGCAAGCTCAAGTGGCAAACCCGAATCTACGTCCGAGACCACTGAACCAACGCGCATAAGTAAATTAATTACTGAAAACACTGATCTTAAGAATCAGTTAGCCGCCCTTATGAAAGGCATGCCTGTTGAACATGTAGATCGAATGTATAGATCATGAAAACATACACAGCACTTACGCGAGTATGTTTCTCCGGGCATTACTGAAGCCCTACAGAAGTGGACAGAACGTCGACTGGCAATTACGCCCGAAAAGCGTAAAAGCCTGAGCGCTACACCTGTGGCAGATGAGCCAGATGTGCTCCGCGTATCTATACCTTACGAGGTACTACCACCAGAACTCTAGGTTAATTATTCGCTTGTTCTAACGCCCGGCCATGAGTCGCCCGTCCTTGAGGGTATTATAGACCCAGAGACAGGTAAAAAATAATGACAATCGTTTGAACCCAGTTAAGACTGGGTATGTCATCCAGACGTATGAATCACCCAAGATTATATTACCAACTACTATCCAAGGAACAGAGCACCGAAAGGCCTCGACTATGAACTGTACAAGGGGTAATAAACAATCCCGTAAACGTGTTAACGAATTTCCACTTTGATGAGGTGACCGAACTTAATAAATCGGTCGACGATTACACCATTAAGTTGGAAATCGCCCATGACGAGCACCGTGTTGATGACGTATCATATTTTGCTAATATGATCGCGATCAAGCAGAAGCGCATCAATCCGCTACTTCAGGCCCAACGTGGGCAAGACCACAGGGATAACCAGAAGTACAAGGGACAGACCAGTCGACTTAAGTCGAACTGGGATGCCAACAGCAACCGGGTCCCATGACCTCGACACGCTAACCCGTACGCTTAATGTGTTTACGGTCATGCTGGAGACGAATGGTATCGCTCCCCAGCAATGAATTTCTGCTTTGATGCAGTCGTCTGACCCCGCAGGAACAAGTTACTTGATCCTGCAGCGACACCATCATGAGCTAGACACTTGTCGTGACTGGCCAGCTGTTTGTTGGTTGGTTACGTCCTTATTAAGCAAGGACATGCGAAGTCCAGGACTGAGTTCAATCTTAACTGAACCAGTTGAGAATACTCCTATTCAGAGTTATATTCTGAAACTTGATACTGACCTTAAACGTCCAGATATAACAAAGGACAAGGTGCAGCGATGGTACGAGTTCCTGGTTATGCATGTTTTCTGTAAGAACATAGGAAACACCGACCGTGAAAGTCTGTACGCTGAGTTGTGACGTAAATACGCTACTGAATCTCGAGACAAGGGACATGAAACAAAGTTTTATCTATCCCGACTTACGTGGGAACAGTTTTACAATACTGTATCCACTCTTTTCCCCGCACACCGAGTAACCTCGAAGGGAAAGGCGGTAAATAAGAAACCGCTCGAGCTCCCTGATCAAGGATACCTCTCACGCCAGATGTCAGATGATAATCCTCATCAGACGCGTCCTAACTAGACACGTGCTCGCGACTCCACTCGATCAACGCGACCCAATAAACGTAAAAACGCACAGTGTGGGTATGACACGTACCAATTGACCCCTAACGGTTATTGGAATGGCAGGCATGCATCCACCTGTACAGACTTTCTTATTAAGTGCGACAAGTGTGAGAAGACCAATGGCTATCACACTAAGTCTTGTGACAAAAAGCCCGTCATTAAGTTGGAGTGAAAGTTCTACCAGGTACAATCGTTACACAGACAATACAACGACTCTTTAGAAGAGCGTGTAATAATCCCTGAATACTGCAATGGAAATAAAATCCTTGCATTGATTGATCCTGGTTCAGAAATTGTATGTATATCCGATCGCTTTGCATTAATGAAAGATATCGAAAGGAGAACACAAACAACTCATCTCATTTTAGCAGATGATAAAACTTCTACGTGTGATACCATGGCCACAGATGTTAAAATCTCCCTGGCCGATGATAGGAGTATCACTACCCAAGCTGTGATAGTTAGGATGTCACAGAAGTACGGCATTATAGTCGGAATGAGCGATTTACTCACTTTAGGTATAACCGTAACTGGTCTACCAAATAACATAGATCCATTAAAGGATCAGTCAGACGATAACTGTCTGAATGCATATAAGCCCCCGTCAGACACAGCCAAGGCATTAATACCAGACTTTGCAAACAAAATCATAGATCTGATTCTAGTTAATAAGAAGATAAAGATCACAGATTGGGCAAAATTACGTTTTAACGACGAGTATGTCAGCCTTGACTTAACCAAAATGGACTTTACACAGTTAAAGTGTCCCTCAAGGAACTATGTATCCTGGAGACACGAGGCTGTGGTAAAAGAACAAGTTGAGAAATGGCTAGCAGAAGGAGTGATAGAAATTAACTATCGACAGACGCTAGTTAACTTGGCACTGCTAGCCGTAGACCAACATAACTCTGACGGATCATTTACGAAAGTCGGAGTATTTTAAGATATGAGTCCGATAAATAAATTATTGCCGCCTCATAGCTTTCACTTACCTCGTATTAACGAGCTACTGCGAAGGATGGAAGGTGCTACAGTGTTTACAACTATAGACCTTACACAAGGATACCATCAAATGCAGGTATATGAACCACATCGTAAATACTTTAGTTTTACGTAGACAGGTAAATAATACAGGTTCAGAGGTGCACCTTTCGGGTTACACTCTTCACCAGTATTCTTCCAACAAGTAATGGAGGAAATGTTTCCAGACATGCTTAACGTGCAAGTCTATATAGGTCATCTTTTCTAAAACTAAGGGCGAACACGCCGCATTAGTCAGACGAGTCCTTAAGAGACTCAACGAGCAACACTTCAAGATTAACGAGAAGAAATGTTACTTCGCAATGAGCGAAATACAACTCTTAGGTTACCATATATCTGGGGAAGGTATTAAAATCGACTCCGGTAAGGTAGAACACCTGTTAGATTGGCGAACACCAACTACAGGAAGAGATGTTAACAGCATGTGTGGGTTTGTAAACTTCTTTTCAGATGGAGTACCACAATTGACTGATTATCTTGAACCCTTTGGACACTAAAGATTTCATAAAGGCAAACTAGGAGACTTGTGGACTAAAGAGTGTGATGAGGCATTTAAAGCGCTCAAGCACGCAGTCCAAGAAGACCCTGTTGTACAAGGACCAGTCGATGACGTGCAATTTGAAATGGCAACGGACGCATCAGACGTAGCACTCGGAGGTGTAGTATACCAGGTTATAGATAATAAACCTAGGTATATACAATTCTTTAGCCGAGCAATGAATGCATCACAGTTGAATTATCCAACTGTGAAGCAAGAGCTACTAGCCATAGTAGCAGCTTTAACATACTTCCGCGATTACTTATACGGAACAGCTTTTACGCTGATGTGTGATCAGAAGTCCCTTCAATATATGAAGGAAATGAAGCCAGACTCTCAATTACTGAGCCGATGGCATGATACAATATCAAAGTTTCATTTTGATATCAAACATCTACCAGGGATACATAATCTTTTCCCGGATATGTTATCACGCTTTGTACCGGACTTTAATAAATCCGTACGTGAGTTACTAGCCACTGATTGGAAATGTAACCCCAGGTGGGTTGAACTGGCTCAAAAGGTATTTGGGCCACATACAGTTGACATGTTTGCTGCACATCATAATGCACAACTTAAGAGTTACAGGACTTTAAATCATCCTTTAGGAGATGCCTTTTAACTAGACCTCTCCAAACATAATGCGTGTGCTAATCCACCATGGCAGTTAATTGCCCAATTGCTAAATTATGTTTACATACACAAAGCTACCATCACGTTGTGTTGCCCATTATGGAGTGAAGATCCATGGCTCAATACATTAATAAGCATGATACAATGCGAGCCAATATATTTAGATAGGGAAGTAGATACTTTCCTATATCAGGGTACTCGAGCCGTCCAGAAGACGCCCTGGAGACATACTATAAAATATCGTATAGGTCCCATTGGAACAGCCAAATGGACCCCTTCTGAGACCTTCCTTAACAAGGTCAAAAAATCAGAGATTCCACTCTCTACTAAATTGAACGTTAAGCAGTTCAAAGACAACACAGCACTTGAAGTCTGTAAACAAGAAATACAATCTACTAATGACACTACAGTTAAGAAGCGACAGTCTCTAGCTAGAACTCTGTTTAATAACATAAAGTCCAAGCCCGAAGTCTTTCAAACCCTAATTCTAAAGGGGTTAATGAAATATATTCCCGAAGCATATACACATATAATGCGACTATTAAATAAGTCAGGTATATCAAACGCACACGAGTGCACTCATGACACTCATGCGTAAGAAGGATAGGAGTCTGGAAACACTACAGACTTAGAGATTACGCAAGTGGATTCTCAACACCCTACCTTTATTCTGGAGGAGCAGAATGATGAAAACAGTATTGCTTGGCTGACGCAAAACCATAAGCTGAAGCACCAGAACGTAGTAGACGCACTTAAAGATGCTAAGCAAAATGGGATCGCGCACCCTAAGCTGGCAACTTTAGTTGACAAAGTATATCAGTCATGTACAGACTGTGACCTCAACCAGATTAAGCGCTATGGGTTCGCACCGCTTAAGAGTGTGACTGAAGATGTTCCATGGCGCAGGGTCATCATTGATCTGTTCGATAATCAAGACTATTTAAAAGCCCTTAATCGAAAATGGCGTTAACGCCTGCATAAGTCACAAGCTGAAAAAGATAGCATGTTTCTATCGTCTGAAAGCACGGAAGTTAAAACTTACCCGCCTACAGCATTTATCTCGAGCTTTAATGCTCACCCTTCATATGTGCTTAAGACACTGAAGCGAAAGAAACATCCAGTCGACCACCACGGACCTACTGGACCTAAGCCCAAAACTCACAGGGTAACCGAGAACGCTTAACTTCTCCGCATGAGAAACGTTAACTATACGTTGTGCTACTTAATGTTTTCGACCCGTTTTTCCTTTCTCGCCTTTTGACCCATAATCAGCTTGTGTGAGCAACTTGCTTCTCCTGGGTCTCAAAACTGGGTAGGGGCTGTGTAATAGCCGGACCTCCACTTTAGACTCTATGTTATAAACGTACTCTTAAGCAGTACGTAAACTATAAACGTACTCTTAATAGTACGAGGAACTTAAGTTTCTTAAATGGTTTTTAACGGTTCTATTAATTGATACCTTTTCTATTTTACATATCAGATATTTGGACAAGGCCATTATAAGGCCCCAGTAAAATACCAAACATAAGATTTGGTCTAGTTCTATTAATAGAACTATATTTACTTTCCAAATCTATTTATATCTGAATACTTCGGTAGCGAGATGGCTTAACCGAATATAGGTTTCTAGGGACTATTAGCGTTACCTAGTTTTACCTCCGTTCAGCCAACCAGATGTGCCAGTCTGATGAAGGCTAAGTCGGTAATTCTTGAGAAGCGGCAAGTTATTGGTTAATGCAATAATTATGGACTTCAAGAGTTTTTTTCTTTTTTTTCTTTTCTATTTTTTCTTTTCTTTTTTTCTAAAGATAGGATTTTATGAGTATCTCGGATTCGCCCCAACGAAACAAACCATAGTTTCTAATAGAGCGACAACGAAACACTAAATAAAATCCCTTCGGCGAAAAAAAAAGTACTGAGAGGATTATATATAGGCAATGTCTCAGCCTCACAATCCCTCAGAGTATTGCTGCTTTCACGAGGCATACCTAACTTTACTACAAGACTCATTTCGTTTATTTATTTCGAATTTAACTAAACTTAAACTTAACCTAAGCATTTAATTACTCTAAGGCGTTAATATCGCCTTGATAGACCGAAACTTTCACTATGGTAAAGGTCTACGCTACGCTAAACTATTTTGGTATCTGAGACTCAACAATCGGTTTCCACGTTGGATAAGGCTATACATCATATTTAAGGGGTTGGCATGCAGACCAACAATTTAGGTTTGCTGACACATGTGCAAAAAGTTAAGGTGGGTATTCTGCTAATTCAGCTACTAATTTTAAATTTTTTGGAATTCTTAATAGAATGGGTTGATACTTTTTAAGGCAATGTCACAGTCTGGTCGGATGTGAAATATACGATTGACAGTGGCTCACAAAATATTTTTAAACAGGTGCCAACCGAAATCTACATATACTTTATTTAACAAATAGACAAACGGTACATCTGCATATTATTTGGCCGTCCTGAGCCAGCTATCATTGCATAGAAGTGAACATGATATGTACAGTTTAATAATATATGGCCATCCGGGGCTGAGTCATTCATCACTGAATAGGAGCTCGTGGATTGATATGTACAGTTTAATTATGTGCGGGCCAGCACAGGTTTAGCTTGGGATTTCAGGACGACATATTCCAATCGTATAGAAGGTTCAAAGTAAGCGAAATTACAACTTGGCGAAGGTGTAATTGCTACGACACCAGCAGAGATTCTCAGGGATACCATATCTGATACTAAGGTTGGTGGCAAGCCTTTGCGTGAATTTTACAAGTACGTCAGTGGCCGTCAGCGTCGCAACTCAGGAATATCTAACGCATACGGCGGACAACACCACAAAGTCACTAGATCAGATTTGGAAAATAACGCAAATTCTCAAAATTATGTCTGACTCGATGGGACCTCGACTGGCGGCTGATTGAATACTAGCGGTGACACAGGTGGTTTGCTCACGACGTCATTACTTCTCCTTAGGCTGTCTCCAGTTATTTTTAATTTTGGATGATGTACGACAGTTACATGCGTGACCAACGTCCGAAAGGAGGTTTGTGGGATGTACAGTATAGGGGTACTGTCAATATTTCGTACACGATGTACTGGCGACTACAACATCTGCGATGATATGGACACCGATGGTTACTATGCTGCAGGCGGAACTGTTTGAGTGACTAGAAATATGCTGGAGATGTGGCACACAGACGTATGGCAAATATCATCAACATACACTCCACCAATTGCACAGTGTATAACTACTACATGACTTTTCAACGGACTTTTACGCAGTGTAACTATATATATACGGCAAAGTACTGTCTTTCAATGACTGAATCGTCATTTGTTGGGATTCGCCATAATGGTGTTAAAGTGTTTTCAGCAATACAATAGAGCTGGAATGTGCGTCCTCTAATTGACGAGGCAACTTATTCGTCTTGCTGTTGGGTGACACGTCACAATTTACGTATACATACCTTGCCATGCTCATTGTGAACAAATAATATAGTTAAATCCGAGTAGTACTTAGTAACGAGTGATAACTCTTAATAAGTGAACTCAGTCAAAAGTGCCGTTACGAACCTCGCGCCTGCTGTATTTAATAATTACTCGCCTATATGGGGTAAGATTTTCTCTAACAACGGAAAGTTGTGAAAATTTCCGTACGGGCCATATCATATGCTCATACGTTATAACATACATACATTGTAACTTATATTTTTTTGAAATATATAATATTATCCCTAAGATTGTGGTCTCCTAGTTACTAAATTATAACGATGTCCGATGAGTCATCCTTCTCTCTCACTAATCCTCTATTCCACTATCTGGTCTGGTCCTTTGGTCCGATCCTAAATCCCCGTCCAAAGTACTTTGTCCACAATATGGTGCGTTGTTCCAGTGTGTATTAGCGGTTATTACACACCCGCCATAGAACATGAAACAGGAATGGTAAGTTTAATTGGACCACGATTCTAAAAACAATCCGGCAACATGTATCAGCGCAAGCATTTCTCAGTTTTATATAGATACCGTATACACTTTGTGCTAAACAGTGTAGCGTACGTGCGAATATAAATAAAGTTTCGAACGTGAGAGTATCTGATATTGTTTTGCATTTTGAGAACAGTACTATTGATCTGGAGCGTTTCCATCTTCATCTCCTGATGAGGTGTCATCTGATATCGGTGTTTCTGTGTTGGTGTCAGGCATATCACCGAGTATGTAATCCAATTCTGGAACACCTATAAATAAATAAAATACGATTCAGTTCGTAATGTATTATGATGTATCTCAATCGTTAATTATGTTGTATTTATTATGCAATCAGGACGAATTTCGTTTCTGTATTTCGTAGTTATATATCATCAACGTTGGTAAATGTGACACGACGACTGCCTCGGTTGCGGTGACCCTTACTTACACTCGCCGTTAGAAAGAGCAGAATAACATGACCATGTGAACAAAGTGGGGAGATGATTTAAGGACCGGACCAGAGGACCAGACTTGTAAGATACCGGGCCAAACGATCAGACCGTGTAGGAGATTTTAAAATGGGAATCAACAAGAGAATGGTGACTCACCTGACGATCATAGTTTAACAAGAGATACCGATATTTGTATATTTCCTGTTCCTAGAGAAAATCATGTCCCACACAAGAACGTGATTAATATTGATACAACAGATGGGCCGTTCATAACGGCGCTTCTAACTGAGTCCACTTATCCAGACTTGACGCTCTTTACTACACTAAAATCTACTCGGATTTGACTACATTTCTTAAGTGACCGAACTACTGTATTTAATACATTACAAGTTCTTTATAGACTAGTTTAGCTGAAATCAAATTAGCTATAATAATAAAACTGTCACCATCAAGGAACCTACTACTACCTCGGTACTTGAGGTTGGCAAGAGAATGCCTGTGATCGGTTGTTGAAACGACTGCTTTTGACCTGTTCTAAGGTGTAAACAGCGTTTTCACCGTGAATGGCGTCTATAGCAATTTTGATAGTCGACACCGGATGATGAAGGCAAGGCAGAAATCCATGATTTGCTAGCCCAACGAGTCTCTGAGGCTCAACACTCGATTTCTACGTTGGATCAGGCCAAACAACGAATTGAATGAGCTGCTGACCCGGATGACCACTTGGATATGCTAGTGCATGTGCACTAAACTACCTAGAATACCAGGCTAATTCAGCTCGACTTCGACTTCGTCAATTTTCAATGGAGGGCGTCGACTCGATTCACGACAATGGGACGTCGGAGCGTGATCATTTTATTAACCAGATAGCACAACCAACGACCACGCTGTTTCCCAGGTAGCGCCATGCGATAATGTGTACATTATTCGCCGGGAGCGTATGTCAGTTATAACACGCTCAAAGCCAGGCACATGAAATTGATACCAACCGAATTGTGTAGCTCTTGCAGTATTCAGAAGTTAACAATTGTTAAGTCACCTGGCGAAAAAGCATCTGTAACCAGCGGATTTGAGTTTTGCGTTGAACATTCTACAAGATATGACGTCACTGGTGAAGCCTTCTTTTGATGTATTCCGCGAAGTGATAAAACAATCACTATCTCCACGACATCCGCTTAAATTTAATCAAGATCAGGCAGCAGCGAATGTAAGCTACAACGCCATCGACGTCCACGTTCATGAGGAGAAATGAAGGAGAATCAGAATACTTTGAATGTACTTCTCTGTTCGATACGCTAGTAAATTTAAAGTACTTCTCTGTTCATCGCGATCGCTACTTCGTAGACAAGCAGGCCGTAAAATGCTGTAAGATACCAGAGCCTAAAGGGACGCATAGAAGCTGCATACGCTTTACAGTATCTTGGAGAGTGACTTCAAACGTAACCAGAAATGAAAGAGGGTACTCGAGAAGAAGGTATCTGCAAACGGGATTGACTTTAACAATGAGAAACAGCAAAGTTCAATCGATTGGCCAATACCAAGATGTCAGAGGGATATCGTATTCGCATTAGGACTGGCGAATTTTTTACACGAGCACTTACCCAATTTTGCACAACAGTATTTGTTGTGGTTCTCATCATTGGTAACTATTGGAAGTAAATTCGACAGAAGTGATTGTTCTGAGCCAGGATATCTATTTACATGTGCTATCAATACTATATTTACTGGCGGTTATGGCAGAATGTTCATCACTGACACCCGACACAACTTTGTATAGTACAGCACAGCGAGAACAACGAGAAAGTCATGATCCTGTGTAGAAAGTTGACTGTAGTGTGAAGGCTGATTTGATACGGTTGTTTCTGGTACTTGATGGCTGAAGATGGAAGATTGAAACTCTGGAGTGTCAAATTGCTTGCACTCGTGGATTTGGTAGTCCTCTGTACAGTGACAGGAATCACTATTGTGCAGGAAAACTCCTAACTGTAAAATAAAGTGTGAGACTACATGCCTCAGATCGGCTTATACAGCAAAAATAAATACTGTTCGATTTATTGAAATCTTTATTTGCCTCACTCCCGAGAGATCGAGTTTCTTAACTCAGGTCGTTCCAAGTCGATAATTCAGCCCTATATATGTTTGAACACTATCGGGTTGTACGCAAGTGTATAAGTATTGATTCGTACGAAGAACAAATATCTATATTGCTTTGATCGGCAAACAGTTGATCAAAAAACAAGATAACTGACTGACGGGCGGCCCCAATCTGGCGCGTCATTCATATGACCATATATGCGCAACATAGAGACAAGTCAAGCTCTATAAGGCGAAGAAGCGGTAACCAGTATTCCCCCCCCCCTCCTTTTATATGCTGAAAGATATCATATGGTCAGCGTGAGAATGAGTAGCAGAGATATCAATTGGGAATAGTATCAAAGTTTTAAAGTGTTCTACAGCAGCATTTCTGAGAGACTACAGAAGTAGACGTATTTCTGAATACGTTAATAACGATTTCAAAATATAGTCCCAGGCAGCCACCAAGGTACTCCGTAAATTGGCGTGCTGGAAATAAACCGCAGAAGCGGAAAAGTCTATACGCTAGTATGGAAGTTCTGGGAATACAGTGCCAGTTATGATAGCTGCTGCTTAGATTAGTGCTTAGTTGTACCGCTCGTACAGTGGCTTCAACGCGTCATGCCATATAGGTGGAGCCCATGCAATGATGCTCAGACCATAAGTGGCCGTTGAAAGAATGAAATGTCTTGAATATTGCCATCCGATTTTGCGGATGGCGCCAGCTGAACTCATGAAACCTATACGCCCGGAAGGACACTATAGCCTGAAGTAATGGCTACGAGGTGGTCCATATGTTTGATAAAGTGGATACCCGGTATGCCCTGGGACAGTATGCAATCCTAAGTATTCGGAAGGCTGTGGAGAAGTCTCGAAGATTTTCGCCGCCATGGACATGGGAGGGATAAGTTGGCGTCAGATGAGAGTGTTTGCATTTGGGGGGCCTACTAGCGTTGGCGCGATGAGATGTCCTTTGATACGGAGAGGCGGTACCGCATGCAGCATACTCGACGAAATTTCAGAATTTTAGACACTCGACTATGCAAAGAAACGACTCATGTGACAAAAATAGCACTTGTAAGGAATCATCAATTGTAAAGAAACAAATCATGCAAAGCAGCAATACGTCCAAAGAAATATCATTTTCGAAGAAACAGCACATGCAAAGAAGCGACACATACGAAGGAGCAACACATGCGAAGGAACAATACAGGCAACTAAACTACACATACGAATAGACAACACTTACGAAAAAACAGCACATGCGAAAATCGACACGTGCCAGGAAACAGTATATACGAAGAAACAATACGTCCGAAGAAACAGTACGTCCGAAGATATAACATGTGCGAAGAATTATCACATACGAAGGAACATCACATCCAGAGAAACGACGCATCGGAAGAACTAGCACGTGTGAATAAATAGTAATGGCGAAGAAACAACACATACGCGTAAGAACAAACATGCACATAAATAAAACATGCGATAAAATGACGTGTGTGAACAATTGGCACATGCGAAGAAACAACAAATGCGCATGAATAATACATACAAAAAAACGACGTGTGTGAACAAATAGCACATGCGAAGAAACAATATAGATGAAGCAATAATAAATGCGATGAAACAACAAAAATATATGCGATGAAACAACAAGTGCGACGAAACAATATATACGAAGAAACAATAAATGCGACGAAACACTATATGCGAAGAAATAATGCATGCGAAGAAACAACAAATGCGATGAAACGATACATGTGAAGAAATAATACATGCGAAAAAACAACAAATGCGACGAAACAATATATGTGATGATACATAAAATACGAAGAAACAACAAATGCGACGAAGCAATACATGCGAGAAAACAACAAATGCGACGAAACAATATATGCGATGAAACAACAAATGCGACGAAACAATACATGCCAAGAAACAACAAATGCGACGAAACATTATATGCGATGAAACGATACATGTGAAGAAATAATATATGCGATGAAACAACAAATGCGATAAAACAATATATGTGATGATACATAAAATGTGAAGAAACAACAAATGCGGCGAAACAATATATGTGATGATACATAAAATGCGAAGAAACAACAAATGCGATGAAACAACAAATGCGATAAAAGGATACATGTGAAGAAATAATATATGCGATGAAACAACAAATGCGATAAAACAATATATGTGATGATACATAAAATGTGAAGAAACAACAAATGCGGCGAAACAATATATGTGATGATACATAAAATGCGAAGAAACAACAAATGCGACGAAACAATATATGTGATGATACATAAAATGCGAAGAAACAACAAATGCGACGAAACAATATATGCGATGAAACAACAAATGCGATGAAACAATATATGTGAAGAAATAATACATTCGAAAAAACAACAAATACGACGAAACAGACGAAACAATACAGGTGAAGAAATGATACATGCGGGGGGGAATTTTCATGACACGGGCGAAATAAGAATACATACGAAGAAACAATACATGCGAACAAACAACGAATGCGAAGAGCGAAGAAACAATATGTCCGAAGACATATCATATGTGAAGAAGCAACACAAGCGAAGAAGCAATGCATACGAAGAAGCAACACAAGAAGCAACATATGCAAAATAAGCAGCATGTGCGAAGAATCAACACATGCGAACATACAACAAAACAACAAAGCGAAGAGATCAGTTATGTGGTTATTTCTGTGGGTAACACTCACCCAAATAGGCGCTCTTCACGACGTATTCCTCTGTTGGAGAGCTTTATCTCTCGAATAAAATCGAAGATAGATCAATTTTTTTTTTAATTCTTAGAACAAGGACAGCTTCAATGCAATTCGTCACGAGGATCCAACAGCTGACCAGACAATCGTTTGAGGTGAGTGTGTATTGTGCATATCATTCACGAACTCATCCCACAGTTTGTTTATTGTATGGAAGTCGTTTGCACGCCCTCAACTGTGATATTAAATGTAACTTGAAACATTGAAGCTTGCCATTGTGAAATGATGCTCACAGAAGCGCTTACTATCGAGAGCACTGACCCGCGACATATTGGCGTTCATGATACAAAGGGTCCGAAAACAGTAATTATCTTATCCAAGTATACTAGCAGAGGAACAAATGCATCGTCGTACATGGTCGGGGTAATCTATATCCAGTGATGTTCCGTAATCATACATACAACTAAATACAGCATCACTGCAAGCATGATATATCGTGTACCTGCTAGTCAATTCATTTCAATACTAATCATACCTACATGTAATTTTGCACACTGGTAGTTCTACCTATATTGCTCTATATGTTATTAGTTAGTTAAGTGTCATTCCGGCGACCTATCGGCGTGCATCCGAATCAATTCATCTGGATATGTAGCTTTCCGATAGTCTTGAGTTCTTCGTAGATATTGTGTCTATCCCGGTAGGCTACTATGCGTAAAGGCAGACATATTGATTCGCTCGGCGAGTACGAGTCTGACTTCATGCTCATGCACTTGGTACATGTGTGTGTTTGGTACATGTGCGTGTTTCATCAATTCGAGGCGCACGGTTCGAAGCATATTCGGCTAGACCGCAACACTTTTTTTCGCATTGTAAGTTACGCTTGAATCATCGATATTTCTTATGCATCAATGTACCTCAAATAAAAGCGCACATCCGCCGTGAGCGCAATAGTGATGACACCCGCCTGTCTCTTGGGCATTGTACATACACTGTGATGTGAGTACATTCCACTATCTTCACTAGCTATGTGTAAATCTCACTTCACCACATTTGGCCCAGTCAGGCGCAGTGTACAAAACATTTAGACTCGTCGAGCGCCATACGTCATACGCCTGCATTAGTAGTATTATATGGCAATTATGCACTAAGATATATATTAATAATGCCGCATTACATACGCCTGCATTCCGTAGTAAGTCGACACTCGGCAGGTGCACCTATGCCTATGGTGTGCCCATAACCCACAATAGACCACACGGCGCAGTGATATACATACATTTTGTCTTCTTCACATGACTTGGCTCGCCCGATACAACGAGCAAGCCAATACGCTTAAGCTCAGGCACCATCTCGCTTCATAAACACTCCCGAGCTATTAGGGCCTCGGGAGGCGACCAAGTAGTTCCCGTCACTACTGACTATATTTCGGGTTACTGGCGATTCCGGCCCTGCTCTCGACTGAGTGTGAGATAGAGCGGCTGATATCGAGCGCGTGCGAGGGTTGAGTGGAGACAGGGACTGTGCTCTGCTGTCTGTCGCTACTAATTGTTGCTGTTGTCTCGGCACTGGGGTTGGCCTGCATTAGGGGAGGGGGTGTCATCAGCGCGTGGGGTGATTTATTGAACCGTGCTGTGTGGTAGAGCTATCTATACACACGACGCGCATCCGGACAAACAAAGACCATGATGGAGGCCCTATAGTCAATAATAAATGACAGAAGTAACTTTATCGGTCTACTTACCGAGTATCCACTATAGTTGAACCCAGACCAAAAATTGAGGTATTGACATTCGTCTGTGGTAGTCTGTGTGCAAGTGCGTAGAAAGTGTAAGAGATTCGCGGTGAGAGTTTGACCCTCTTTACCATCTCTACAACGGAATGTAAACTAGAAGCCCCCTTGCGGCCATGAACAGCCAGACTCAGTCGGAATTTCCTCCTGGGCCGTGAAAGGTCCAGCGCGATAAAGGATAACCATGCATGCAGTCGAGTGGCCAAAGGCTTAAATAACACTCAAAAGCACGCACAAAACCGTGGCCAATTTTCGAGCGATACAGACACACCTGCAAGTAGTTTACACGCGTATGTACAAAAGCGGGATGAATCTTTGAGAGCTACAGACATACCTGCCAATATTCATGTAACTGATCTGAGACTGCAGCATCTGCCCGCTAGTAATAGGAGGCACTGTGCTGGTAATAGGGGCCACTGTGCTGGTAAGAGGCAGCGTTGTGCTGGTGTTCGTCTCTGGAACGGTCGCAACGGTGTTGGACGTGGACAGCGAGGGACGCTTAGAGATGGCTACAAGGAGTACAAAGGTGGTGTCAACGAAGAGGCAGTGATCAAACTAAAACCACTATACGACCCAGAGCCGTATGCCACATAGACACACCAAGTATCCGAGCAGTTGACTCTGTGTGAATCAGGGTGCAAAGAAGCCTTAAAGCATAGATCCTTCTCAGCCCAAACCCTGAAAACCTATGACTACCGTGCTTGTGCAGCGAGCTTGCACCACCCTGCACACACAGGGCCACATTGTATAGTCCTCACCTACATATTAGTATTTCATTTTTGACCAATTCTGTTCCCCTATGTATAGTAACCAACCTACCTGACATGCCCGAAATGCGGGACGCCGAGGATATTCTACGAGAGAGTACTTGGGATGAGGAGCTGAAGCGCAAAGCCTGGAACACACATTCAGAGAGTGTCAGAACTAACAAGTTATCGATAAGCGTCGCACGTGTGATGAGAGGGTCAAAGAATCGGAAAACCTTTAACCGAACCAAAGCCAAAAGCAGCTCAGAAAACCGTGCAAGTGAATCAAAGACAAAAAAACAGCTCAGGAAGCCGTGCAATATAAAATCAAAGCCAAACACAGCTCAGGGAACCGTGCAAGATAGAGCTACCTACCTGCTTCAGCATATCATTCATCAGAGTCACAATATTGCTATACTCAGGTCTATCATGTGGTGATTCGGACCAGCAGGACAGCATCACCTGGTACACTGTAGAAATATGTAAATACGGTGGTAAGAAAAATACAATACCTACAGGCAGTGATAAGAATGAGACAAAATTTACTAAGAATGAGACAATAACTACAGGCAGTGGTAAGAATGAGGGAATAATTACTAAGTATAAGACAATAACTACAGGCAGTGGTCAGAATAAGGGAATAATTACTAAGAATAAGAGAATAACTACAGGCAGTGGTAAAAATGAGGCAATAATTACTAAGAATAAAACAATGTCTACAGGCAGAGGTAAGAATGAGGCAACAAATACTAAGAATAAGACAATAACTACAGGCAGTGGTAAGAATGAAGAAATAATTACTAAGAATAAGACAATAACTACATGAAGCGGTAAGAATGAGGTAACAAAT
>NW_014040271.1:39187-42344 GCF_001186125.1 Sphaeroforma arctica JP610 | reverse complement strand
GCAGGCAGTGGTAAGAAAGAGACAATAATTACTAGGAATAAGACAATAACTACAGGCAGTGGTAAGAATAAGACAAAAATTACTAAGAATAAGACAATAACTACAGGCAATGGTAAGAATGAGACAATAATTACTAAGAATAATACAATAACCACAGGCAGTGGTTAGAATGAGGGAATAATTACTAAGAATAAGACAATAACCTTAGGCAATGGCAAGGATAAGACGATAGTTACTAAGAATGAGACAACGAGCAAAGAGATAAGTGACACCATAAAAGGGTCAATTGTAGTAAATCAATGAATAGAATGCAATTTGGGGATGCTGCGTAGCATATGCTGGATAGGCGTTTCACACTCGATTAAGTATTGGACGTGCGTTAAGTGCTAGTTGTAGTAGGACCAAAGAATACCGCAGTCAGAATGGAGCTAGTTGCGGTAAGACATAAGTATACCACAGTATGGTCGCACTTACTTGCTGACCTATTCTAACATGTGCAAACACCCTCCAATATCAACCCGTCAACAAAGCCGACTAAAATCCTTCGCCACACACTACCTTACATACAAACGACGACGGTCACATAGTTACAACATTTGGAAAGTACCAACCTTGCTCGCCACACACAACCTTACATACAAACGACGGTCACATAGACACTAGATTTGGAAAGTACCAACCTTGTTCGGGGCAGTTGCGGGGTTTGGGCATGCGATAACCCGTCTCGATCTTCGCCATAACCTCATGAATGTCTACCTTTCCGTACGGGAGTTCCGCACAAGTCGCCATTTCCCATAGCACGATGCCGAAAGACCAGATATCCGATCTGTGACACAATTGTGGGAAAATGGTATAGGGTGCATGGGGTGAGTGATCTGTGACAGAGTTGTGAGAAATGGTTTATTTACCAAACGACCATACATCAGATCTGTGATACCGTTGGAGAATGGTTTAGATGACGAAAGACCAGATATCCGATCTGTGACACAGTTGTGTGAAATGGTTTAGATACCGAAAGACCATACATACGATCTGTGACTCAGTTGTAAGTATATGGTATAGAGTGCATGGGGTGAGCGATCAGAGTACTACCAGGAACCGTGCAAGAAGGTGACATGCGGGTGCGGACGAAGAATGCAAAAGCATTTGGTGTCTATGCGCTTGATTGATCATTTGCACGCAGCTGGAAATGTTTCTTACGTTGTACACAGATACCTGACGATGTGTAGGTTGTGTACATAGATACCTGACGCTGTATATGCCGTACATAGATACCTGACGCTGTATAGGTTGTACATAGCTGCCTGACGCTGTATATGTTATACATAGATATCTGACGCTGTATATGTTGTATATAGTTACCTGACGCTGTATATGTCGTACATAGATACCTGACGCTGTATATGTTGTACATAGATATCTGACGCTGTATATGTTGTATATAGTTACCTGACGCTGTATATGTTGTACATAGTTACCTGATGCTGTATATGTTGTACATAATTACCTGACGCTGTATATGTTATCGACTACACTCTCCAATGCCATCCACCGCAGAGGCCGATGCTCATCATCCCCAGCAATGATAGCCGAGTCGTAGGTTGCCCCGCTGAGCTTGTGCGGCTCCGACTGAAACCCAGACACATATGCAACACTGGCTTTGTCGTCATCGCCGGACTGTTGGTATACAATACAAGCTTTTAACTTAATCAGGGAGACTGTTTAACTGCGGAAACGTCAGTTAATCTGTGAGAGGTTTAACTGGGAGAGGGGGTTGGTTGAGGGGGTTATAGAGTAACGTGTGCTTGATAGTCACTCGTAGGAGTTGGTGTCAGTTCAATACATGGCATATGATAAGGATGGACTGTAGTGGTACTAAAAGCAATTGAAATACTAACACCAGACTAGAGCCATCATTTATAAGGATAGCATGTACTGGTACTAAGAGCAATTGAACTTACTAGCACTAGACTAGAGGCATCACTTGTAAGGATAGAATGTACTGGTACTAAAATCAATTGAAATACTAGCACTACACTAGAGCCATCACTTATAAGGATAGAATGTACTGGTATTAAAATCAATTGAAATACTAGCACTACACTAGAGCCATCACTCATAAGGATAGGATGTACTGGTACTAAAAGCAATTGAAATACTAGCACTAGACTAGAGCCATCACTTATAAGGATAGAATGTACTGGTACTACAAGCAATTGAACTTACTAGCACTAGATTGACCACATACAGAGCCATCACTTAATGCTCCAGAATTTGAACTGGGTCAGTGTTGGCTGGGGTGGTTCTACAGAGACACACATACGATTTCTTCCTCACGATTGATCTTTGCTTCAAAATATGTGGAGGTGATGCTCTGATGCATGCATGCTCTAGCTAAGGTACACAAGCACTTGCCATCAAGCATGATGAATACTCTAATACATGTGGTACACAAGCACTTGCCCTCGGGTGAAACAGTCCGTACCTTGATAAGTGAGCCCAGGTCATGATACTCTCCCGTAGACACGACCAAATCCGTGGCAGACTTGAGGTGGTTTGCCGCCATATCTGAGCAGAGGCATGGTAGTGTGTGATGGTTGAGTGTGTATCTGAGCAGAGGCATGGTAGTGTGTGATGGTTGAGTGTGTATCTGAGCAGAGGCATGGTAGTGTGTGATGGTTGAGTGTGTATCTGAGCAGAGGCATGGTAGTGTGTGATGGTTGAGTGTGTATCTGAGCAGAGGCATGGTAGTGTGTGATGGTTGAGTGTGTATCTGAGCAGAGGCATGGTAGTTTGTGACGGTTGAGTGTGTATCTGAGCAGAGGCATGGTAGTGTGTGACGGTTGAGTGTGTATTTGAGCACAGGCATGGTAGTGTGTGACGGTTGAGTGTGGTCAGGTCTACTAGGGATTTGGTGAAGCGGTTCAGGAAATCGTTATGGTTAAGACGGTAGGTAGTGGGAAGCCTCTCCGAACGGAAGTAGGGGGCATGTATGTGTATATGTATGTATGAATGTATGCATGCATGTATGTATGTATGTATGTATGTATGTATGTATGTATGTATGCTTGTATGTATGTATATATGTATGTATGTATGTATGTATGTATGTATGTATGTATGTATGTATGCATGTATGTATGTACATACGTACGTA
>NW_014040271.1:32410-34436 GCF_001186125.1 Sphaeroforma arctica JP610 | reverse complement strand
TATATATATAGAACGAATAAGTCCGGAATCACAGGACAAGCGGCTTCGTACCATTGACGTAAAACCTAAGTGCACCTACGAGGTGAGCGACCTCTACCATCTGCTTACGAATTTCAGAATTACACAACTCGGTTAGATACGTATGCCTTCCATAAACATGTCTGCTTGTCATCACATACACATGTCTGCTTATTATTAACACATACACATACTTGCGTTTTGATACATACACGTGTCAACTTATTATTAACACGTACACATGCTTGCTTATTGACACACATGTTCACTTGTTATCACATTCACATGTTTGCTTGTTCTCCCATACATATGTTCACCTGTTGTCACATACCTCCGTAGAGACTATTGGTACTCTTCGTTCGCTTCAGATCAGTCCCTCCAGGTGCTAAGTCGCCTGCAGCGGCGCTTTCGGGAAGCATCCTATGAGGAACAAAGAACAAAACACATCAGATCATCTGCATTGCTACAACGCTTGTACACACACCAGCCACCATACTAAATGAAACAAACAGTACACCAGCCACGGCAGAGTGACACACCAATTGTCCTCATCTTGTTGTCTGTATCAAACACCATGGAACGCTACACACGCCCACACAATACTTCGAAATGGTACGTACGTACTGGAATACACAATTATACGTACCGCAATACACACTTGTACGTACCGGAATACATAGTTGTACGTACCGCAATACACACTTGTACGTACCGGAATACACAATTGTACGTACCGCAATACACAATTATACGTACCGGAATGCACAATTGTACGTATCGGAATACACACTTATACGTACCGGAATGCACAATTGTACGTATCGGAATACACACTTGTACGTACCGGAATACACTTTCGGTACTTGCGGATCGTTGCATGCTCGCATTGGGATCAAAACCGCTGGCCGACGACAAGCTGTGGGAGGGGTTAAGGCAAATGGTCAAGTAAATTAAATTAACGAGAGAATGAGGAAGGCTATAATCCCACTATTAACTTTTGAAGTTTATAATCCCACTTTTACTTTTCGGATGTCTATATGAGGGTCAATGTTCTCAATGCGGCAATGTCTGGCGCTGCTCCCATACGTATCTGTATATAGGATATTCAACACTCCAAAACTCAGGCATAGCTTCGCAGACTACACACACACATACCCATCACAACGCAACTCACCCCACACGCACTGTACCACCACGCCGACAGCAGAGTGTATATAGTACGAGTGGGGTGTATGTACCGAACTGGTTTACCTACCTTCCACGTGTAACGTATGCATTCCAAGTCCCACCCCACAAGCCCACCCCAGCAAAGTGTATATAGTACGAGTGGGGTGCATGTACCGAACTGGTTTACCTACCTTCCCCGTGTGACGTATGCATTCAACTTCTTCCCCGCCGGAAACGGATGGTCCACGATCTTCGTCGCGTCTCGGCCGATCACGCGTGACATCCCGAAATCAGCCAATTTCAATACCGGGACGCCGTGAGATTCAGACGTAGGCGCGCCCAGAAGACAGTTCCTGGCAGCCAGATCTCTGTGGACGATTCCCTTGCCGGATAGGTATATCATAGCTGTATACAAATAATATAAAACATAGTATACAACATAGTATAAAACATAATTTAAAACATAATATAAAACATAATATATAATATAATATAAAACAGCAGAGACCGACAGACTCGACTAGTACTATTGACTGGATATGTCCATGGGAGTATAGGAATAGTGAGAATCAATGCCGCATAAAGCCGAGCAATGACAATAGTGGGCTAGCCATGTACACAAAGTATATAGAACTGATAAGCCAGGTGATACACTAGAGAGGACTTGTTGACATGTGCACATATTATACAGAATCAATAAGCCCGGCAATACATTATAGTGGAGATATATAGATATATGTATGCATACATTCTCAAACACACGCATTGGTACATACCTACATACATAAATACATACCTACCTACTTAACCACCTATCTACCTACCTGCATACATACATACA
>NW_014040271.1:28108-30738 GCF_001186125.1 Sphaeroforma arctica JP610 | reverse complement strand
ATATATATATATATACATATATATATATAGTTTGTTCTGACGCCTTACCTTGATGGCCACAGGCACCTCCTCGTCTTTGAGTTTGTAGATGCCCTTGTATATATTCCCAAATTTGCCGCTTCCGACCATATCATACTTGAACAGGCATCTGACGTCCACGCTCTTGATACTGTGGGTGGGGTGGGGTTTTAGTCGTGGAAGCAAATGTGTCTAGTGCGTGAGGAGAATTGAATCGTTGGTTATGCATGGTTGCTGATGATCTTAAGCTTGGCTTTTGAAGTACCAGAGACTGGAAGAGAAAAGAATCACATAACAACGAATAATGCGTAATACGCGAGTGTTTTCTTGTCGTATTGAGCACGATTTACTTTACCACACCAGGGCTTTCGCATGAATAACAGGTCATGACAAATAGATATTGAAAACAACCTCAGGACCGTAGTGTATGCTAGTGCAGATCGTCAACCCAATCTCCACCTAAGCTCAAAGCGCCCCGAGACGCCAAAGATCAACACAACAACACAAAACCATTCCTGAAACAGGCCGACTCAAAGCCATTCCTGAAACAGGCCGACACAATGCCATTCCTGAAACAGGCCAACACAAAGCCATTCTTGAAACAGGCCGACACAAAGCCATTCCTGAAACAGGCCGACACAAAGCCATTCCTGAAACAGTCTGACACAAAGCCATGCCGGAAACAGGCCGACACAATGCCATTCCTGAAACAGGCCAACACAAAGCCATTCTTGAAACAGGCCGACACAAAGCCATTCCTGAAACAGGCCGACACAAAGCCATTCCTGAAACAGTCTGACACAAAGCCATGCCGGAAACAGGCCGACACAATGCCATTCCTGAAACAAGCCAACACAAAGTCATTCCTGAAACAGGCCGACACAAAGCCATTCCTGAAACAGGCCGACACAAAGCCATTCCTGAAACAGTCCGACACAAAGCCATTCCTGAAACAGGCCGACAAGATATACACACGGGTACACCTTGGCACATGCATCGTTTTCATCCACGCCATCCCAATCAATGTATTAATCGCCCACCACTCAGGCAATGCACGATCTTTTGTTACAATTAATCTACGAGCTATTGTTAGGATAGTGATAAACATTATCTAATTAACCAACGTGCTATTGTTAGGTTAGTGATAAACACTGGATATGAGTTATAGGCGAGGACTGACTTGTCCCTCCCCGAGCCATCATCCGCCACGCCGATGATACGAACTCGAGTGTGTGAGTGTTTGCAAACCAAACCACCCCGCAAGTACACGTACAACCTTCGCACACAGACAGGTGCCAATACGACCCACTCACACAGACAGGTGCCAATACAGCCGGCTCACAACGATATACCTCTTAGCGCGGATCTGCCGCAGAATGTTGCTCTTGACCACGTATTTGTCGAACGAATCCTGGGCCACTGGCGGGGGTGAAGTGTCACCCAGCCACCGTCGATACGCTTTGCGTGTAACGCGTTTCTTGTAGTACCACACAGCGCCGACTACACAGCAGCAGCACAGCAGCAGGCCGAGGAAGGCCAAGGCCAAAGAGACAATCAACACTGTGAAAGGAGGGGGGGGGTAGAGAAGAGAAGAGAAGTGAGAAGGAGGATGGATCGGCATGGGGAGACGGGACGGGACGGTGCACACATACACGTACACGTACACATAGACATAGGCATAGTCACATACCACAACACATATACACGTACATATAGACTCATACGTACACATGCACACATGCATACAAGCACACGGCGTTTGTGGGCGTTGTAGTTATTGTCTAGTGGTACATAGAGGGGGCCTACGCAGGCTATCATTGACTAGCAAAACATACAGTTGAAGAAAGAACATATAATCAGGGGTGTCTCTGAGAGGCAATTCTTTTCGTCGTACACACACGGCAGGACAAGACAGGACAGGACAGGGTAGGGTAGGGCAGACAAGCACGCAGGAACAGAGTACTGGCTGTCGTAGCGCAGTCCGACACTCACGTGCTGTCAAGTACCCAAATGACGCTGCCATCACCTGTGTATGATTAATAAACACAGACTCAACTGGTTCCCTATGGCTACCCACTGGGCCGGGCAACGCACGCTACCGCCGGTGCACCCACCTCCACTGTACTCTCGCTTGAGATTCAGGTGCGATACAAGAACACTTAAGTCTGGTGGTGCCGGTACATAGACAAACCATTGTCCCAACAAAAAAACAAAAAAAGATCCAAATACATACGGGTAGGTACGGACCCCTCCGAATCGGCATCGGACAGATCCCGTCCAAGCGGCGCTTCCAGAGAGTAGACGACTCCTATAGCGGTGGTGGCTTCTCGAGGAACAACCACGTCTTCCTCGATACGCGACTCCGTACCAATCACCACAAACGGTTCCGTTTTGGCCCTGTCCAGAATGGTGTTGTTTCGGCCAAATTTGGACCCTGACGACAGTGTGTGGTGGTGGCCAATTATGGAGTATGGTAGCAGGCTTTCGAAATGGTTGGGCTATTGCAATATATATATATACATATATATATATTTATATATATATATATATATATATATATATATATATATATATATATATTATTAGTAGACGACTACGTACGTAGTAGTATA
>NW_014040271.1:23880-28088 GCF_001186125.1 Sphaeroforma arctica JP610 | reverse complement strand
TATATATATATACATGTATATATATATAAATATATATATATATTTATATATGTATAAATATATTGAAAAATATATATGCATATAAATATTGTTATGTATATATGTTTATATATATATATATATACTATAATATAATAATAGAATATAATACTTTAATGACAATAACATATGATAAAATAATAGAGAAACAATTTAAAAATTTAATAATATAACAATATAATGAAATACAAATAATAATAATATCAATAATATATATATATATATTAATATATACATATATATGAGTGAGCGATCTCCATGACATACCCTTCCCAATGAAGACGTTTTCGCCAAACGTATTGTTCGCACCAATGAAGGCATCAGGCATGACGATCGAGTTCTTCCCCAACATGAAGCTGCAAGATCCGTACAAAGTGAGTCATCACGGCAATCACTACCTAAGCATCAAATACAGTTCATCGCAGACAACACAGCAAATAGCCCAATACCCCGTAAACAGTATGTGCATATGCATGCACACATACTCTTCCTCCACATTCACTCTCGCGCCGATGATGGTGTGCTGGTCGATATACGCCCGCGAGCCCAGAGTGACCTTATACTCGAGCTGAACATCCGGTCGCAGGGTGCAGTTGTGGCCGATGATACTACTCTTGCCCACGTTAACGCGATCATGCAGATACACGTCAGACGCAAGGATGGTTTCAGCGCCGATTTTGATATCCTCACCTGTGTGTGGGGTATGAAGGCAATAGCAAGGTGTGGAAAACGTATGAATCAATGGGTATTGTATGTGCGTGGATATCGGATGTGTGCATAAATCGTACCGTATATATGTTATAGATAGATGAGGGTACTAGATAGATAGGGAAAGCATATGGATACATGCGTGCGATATGTACGTGCACATTGGATGTGTGCGCAAGCCGTAGTGTGTATGTCTGTTGAATATACATATCGGACGTAAGGATGGCATCAGCGCCGCTTTTGATATCCTCGCCCGTGTGTGAAGAATGAGATATTGCACAGATATGAAATATGCATGAACACATGCCGGCTTGTATGTAAATACCCATTGTATTTGTGCGTAAATCGGATGAGTGTACGAATGCTGATTGCTTCCGCCAAGAAACATAGATAGTAATAAAACTACAAATTCGTTTGTCTCTTCCGGACCACTCACTACTTAGATTCACTCTGCAGCTGAGTCCACGCCACACCAACGCAACGCCCTACCATACCCAAAGTAACGCCAATGGCAATGATCACAGATACATCGATATACTAATCTTTGGGGATTTGATGTCTATTACCGGAAGTTACTCCGGCTTTTCAGGCGCCAACTCCACATTGACCAAAAAAAATACATCAAAACACGCATATAAACAGTCTGAGTTTGACCACACCACTGCTCAGTATCACACCACCGCCCACACTCTCAGCCACACCACAGTCACATCATACCCAAAGTTACGCCAATGGCAATACCACTCAGTATCACACCACCACTCACACTCTCAGCCGCACCACACTCACATCATACCCAAAGTAACGCCAATGGCAATACCACTCAGTATCACACCACCACTCACACTCTCAGCCACACCACACTCACATCATACCCAAAGTAATGCCAATGGCAATACCACACAGTATCACACCACCACTCACTCTCTCAGTCACACCACACTCACATCATACCCAAAGTAACGCCTATGGCAATGATTGCTGATGCATCGATATGCGTGTCCCTGGCGATTACGGTTTCTGTTTTTCGGCGCCCGTCGCCTGCAGCGCGTCTGCGGTTATACCTATTTTGACTGGGAGTGAAAGATTGTGTGTTTGTATTTAGGTGTGTGTGTGTGTTTTTTGTATTTAGATATATGTGTGTGTGTTTATATTTAGTTATCTGTGTGTGGTTTAATTTAGTTATGTGTGTGTGTGTTTATATTTAGCTATGTGTGTGTGCGTGTTTATATTTAGGGATGTGTGTGTGGTTTAATTTAGTTATGTGTGTGTGTGTTTATATTTAGCTATGTGTGTGTGTGTGTTTATATTTAGTTTGTGTGTGGGGTTTAATTTAGATATGTGTGTGAGTGTTTATATTTGTGTGTTTTATGTTTAGTTATGTGTGTGTGTGTGGTTATATTTAGCTATATATATGTGTGTATTCGTGTTTACAGTTATTTTGGCTGGGAGTCAAAGATTGAGTTTCTACATATAGTTGTGTGTTTGTATGAGTACATTCGAATTATACCTCTTTTAGCTGAGCGCCGAAGAGTATTTTTCTATATTTTGTTGTGTGTGTGTTTTTGTATTCGAAATATACCCCCTCTGGCTTTGAGTCGAAGACCGTGTTCCTATATCCTATTCATTGGTGTATGCATGTGTAGGTGTGAGTGTATTCGAAATATACGCCCTCTGGCTTTGAGTCGAAGATTGTGCTCCTATATTATTTTCATTGTTGTATGCATGTGTGTGTGTGTGTTTTCGAAATATACCCCCTTTGGCTTTGAGTCGAAGATTGTGTTCTTATAACCTGTTCATTGGTGTATGCATGTGTGTGTATGCGTGCTGCGTCATAGTTGCGATGACGCGCGGGAGAGCACGTCATGGCCGGGAGGTTTCACGACTTATAGGATAAATGATTTGGGGCTAGGGAACAGAATTCCAGGTCCTATTTGTGAGGGTTTAAGGTTTAGGGTATAGGGTTTAGTGTAAAGGGGTTTAGGGAGTTTGCAGGTGTTGTGTATCTACTTTGCCCGGAGGTCCCGGCCCCAAATCGGCATTAAAGACATGTTATGACAAGTATATGGTGATTCCCAGGTACAAATACAATACGAGAGTATGTCCAGTAAATGCAACGATATATTGCAGACTTTAGATGACGAGAATGGACCGCAACAAGTAACGGTAAAGACCCTGCCATGACACAGACACAGACACAGAGACTGCTCATGTGCACGAGTATACACGGACGATGGAATGTATATATATATATATATATATAATAATATCTATATGTGTACGATTTTATCAACAAGCACAGTAGTATAATCAAGCGTAGCACCCGCCCCCTACCTACCTGCCAAATATGATGTTATCCCCTGGGTCGATGTACTCCATAGCTATGCTGACGTAGTTGCCTATTACACAATCGTCGCCTATGGCCACGTTGTTCCCTAGAAGAACTCCGTCGCCAAACTTCACATTCTTGCCTATCGACACATTTTCACCCATTTCTGCCAATGAAAAACAACCAACCAAATAATATATAAATGAATGAAGAAAAGGATCAGATACAATCAGAGACCGTCACCAGGCCAGCTTTGGATTGCCTGTACAAATGCTATTAAATAGCAAAAACGTTCAATCGCGCGCGGGTACAAAAGATGGTGAGTGTGTAGACACGTGTATGTCGGCGGCACACAGGAAGGTCGTATGTACTTTACAAATCATTGATACAAGGACCCCCAACTGAACCAGAATGGTAGGATACTACCTATGCGTATATCAAGGGATACAACCACGGCACGAACAAACGTTCTATTCATAAAACCACTCTACGCCCAAACCATAAGAACAGGACGCACAGAGAGCACTGGAGTTTCAACCGACATATACACCCAGCACACATACATACATTACATACATAAGCGCACACACACCCTGACCAACATACATACCACGCCACATACATACATATGTACATACATACATACATACATACATACATACATACATACATACATACATACATACATACATACGTACGTACGTACGTACTTACATCCATACATACATACATACTTACATACATACATACATACATACATACATAAGTAATTTGATAGAAGCCCTGCACAACACAAAAAAAACAGCCATCGATACTGCCCATACGATGACACACTTGTAAGTTTTAATACACATGGACACATACCCGAACCAACCCCCACACCACCAGACAATCAGCATAAACAGCTATCGATACTGTCCTTACGATGACACACTTGTAAGTTTTAATACACATGCACACGCACCCGAACCAACCTCCACAACACCAGACTATCAGCATAAAACAGCTATCGATACTGTCGTTACGATGACACACTTGTAAGTTTTAATACACATGCACACGCACCCGAACCAACCCCCACAACACCAGCCTATCCGCATTATCAGCTATCGATACTGTCCTTACGATGACA
>NW_014040271.1:21931-23860 GCF_001186125.1 Sphaeroforma arctica JP610 | reverse complement strand
TGTAGGTTTTAATACACATGCACACACATCCGAACCAACCCCCAAAACACCAGACTATCAGCATAAACAGCTATCGATACTGTCCTTACGATGACGCACTTGTATGTTTTAATACACATGCACACACATCCGAACCAACCCCCAAAACACCAGACTATCAGCATAAACAGCTATCGATACTGTCCTTACGATGACGCACTTGTATGTTTTAATACACATGCACACGTACCCGAACCAACCCCCACAACACCAGACCAGACCATCAGCATACAATCGAAGGTTCGCTGAGTATGACACAGCTATGCTTCAATCTGCACACACACGTGCACATATTTCACCCGCAGAACACCAATCAGTATACAGCCTCATGTACACGTATTATAGCGTACCTATACTCCCAGCTAACACCCCCACAGCCACACTCACCACACACATGTACCTGGGCCAGGAAGCGAAGGGGTGACACTCGGGCTGGATGACCTGGTGGGTGAAGGCGAGCTCGTTCGGCTCGGTGTTGGTGAGGTGGAGCTTGTGGCTGAGAGAGGGAGAAACATAGTATAGGCCAAAGGCAGTGGACTGAATGTGAGCATGCACAGACGATATAGAAGCACATGCAAAGTATGAGTATGTAAAAGCACATGAATTAAAAGGTATGTACAAGCACAGGCAATGGATTCGTGATTAGACACGAGAAGCACATGAATTGAAAGGTATGTACAAGCACAGGCAATGAATTCGTGATTAGACACGAGAAGCACATGAATTAAAGGTATGTACAAGCACAGGCAATGGATTCGTGATAAGACAAGAGAAGCATATGAATTAAAAGGTATGTACAAGCACAGGCAAAGGATTCGTGACCAGACACGGGGCAAATCTGTACTGAGGAGTCATCGAGGACGAGACCGATGGTATGTGCACGTGTGGGAGACTTCGATACAAGTCTTATTAGGTGCAGTACCAATGAAGTATACAGGATAGACACAAGTGATGATGTGTGGTGTTGGCTTCTTCACCAATAGATGGGAGACCTCGATACAAGTCAAAAGGGGCGCAGTACCAATGGAGTATACAGGGTAGACACAAGTGATGATGTGTGGTGTTGGCTTCTTCACCAATAGATTCAGAACGAACAAGCTGATACATCCGTACACACCACTACCACACTGACTCTGCGAGAGAGAAAAAAAACTATGCCAAACCGTTCACTCACTACCACGCGACTCGTTGAGATCACAAAACCACCAACCACCAACACAACACCTCACAGACACAGGTATGCGTAAACGTCTATTCATGTTCAAGTATACATTCATGTACAAGTATATAAGCGTAAGGTTTTATGGGTTGTTGAGTATATATGCATGCAAACACCTCTATTGATTATTTAAGTTTATATGCATGCATGGACCTCTATTAAGTCTCGAGGACTGTATAGCTCTATTGATTCTCAAGTATAAATACATACATGTACTTCCAGTCATGTTCGAGTCTATATGCACGCGCGAACTTTCATTCATTTTCGAGTGCATACGTCACAACTCACCTGTCATCGAAGGCGTGGTTGTTGGCGACGCAGACGGCGTAGGGGAGGCTGCACAGGCGCAAGAGCAAGGGACAGAGAAAGGGAAAGGGGAATGTACCAAACTATTGATGAGAAGTGGGAATAATTTAATCCAATCGACAAAAATTTATTGTTATATCATGACCGCAATTGCAGTATAGTATTGGAAAGGTGAGTGGGCTTATGTGTGCCCCGTTGCGGCATTTGTTGGTCGAACATACGCAGTTAAACTAAAATAGAAGTAAGCCGACTTTGTGGTTGAAAATGAGATATGTGTATCAACACTTTAAAATCATATTCACGTACAAATTATATATATATATATATATATTAATATATATATATATGTCTATATATATACATAT
>NW_014040271.1:16059-18774 GCF_001186125.1 Sphaeroforma arctica JP610 | reverse complement strand
GTGTGTGTGTGTGTGTGTGTGTGTGTGTGTGTGTGTGTGTGTGTGTGTATTATGTATGCATGTTTTTGGACTCGTGTGTATTTACATATTTTTATACATGTATATATTCATTATGTGATCGGCTTGCGACAATAACGTTCGAGAATGATACTGACGGGTATCGATGGATAGTAGAGGCAGAAAAGGCCACTGCTTGCTTGTTATATTTGGAGCAAACTTTGAATATCATATATGTTATGGTCTCAGAAGAAGACGACGATAGCGACAATTATATCCTCGGAGATAACGATGCTTGAGCAGCATTTACAATTTTACATGACCGGTAGTTGCACTGGATATTTTCAAATATATTTTCAATAAAATGTTTGGAGTGATCAAGTGGTGAGATTTATTTTTTTGAGAATATTTGTTCAATTTCATAGCCTTCTTGATATTATTTAAATAATAAAAATACACATTAATTTAGACTTTAGTTTTTTGTTGTTGTTGTTTTCAAAACAACCTTAAAAAGTGTGTATGTGTATTTAAGATTTTAGGAAGCATGAATGTGTTTGTGGATTGTTCAAATGACAGAGGTGGGTGCCAGGGGCCTACAAATGGGGAAAAAGCGTTCCGGACAGAAAAGCGTTCCGGACAGATTTCAAGTTCAATAAACGAAATAGGGACTCTACAGCTACGCTTTCGGTGATAAATCTAAATATTCTGGAAACGTTGAACGTCAGTCCTCAGCTCTCAGGGCCCAGGGCTCTCTCTCTCTAAACTCTCTATAGTGAACAATTGAACATGCACCCGTAGCGACAACTATAGGGACATCACGATATAAACGTTTTTTAAAATATACACGTATATTTAATATGTACATACGTTTACATTTTACAACTTTTTGTTATTTAAAAAAAAGAAATAGTATTTGTCGCTACTCGCCTGCGTTAAAAAACCGACCTTCAAAAAAAAAACTTGGATCTGAAATTTGATCGTGCCCTTTTTGTTTTTTTTTAAATAAAAAACAAACTTAAAATGCCAGGCGAATGAAAGAAAGGGAATCAAAGAAGAATGTTGAAATGAAATTTCTATAAAAAAAAGGCTATGGAATATGGATGACCTACATAGGTAAAAAAATTCAAAATGTCTAAAAATAAAATATAAATACAACACAACCCAAACTGGAAGTGTGAAGCTTGTCCCACTCCCAATACGATTGGCACTGGTGCCTACATTTTCGAACGAATTCGGAATATTCAAACGAAAAGGTCAAGTCAAAGGGAGAGGTCACGAACACAGCAAAATAAATAGATACACTGAGGTGGGTAGTGACTGGGTGCCCATATAACGTAAAATGCACTACTGAATAACTGTTGTAAATACAAATACAATCAACTCGTATGAGGTCTAAAGACCTGAACAAGGACTGAGGGTCTGTCCGGTGACCGGTCTGAAGCCCCGCTCGGGAGGGAGTGAAGATTTTACAAGAGAGAGAAACTCTTGATGCAGGTGGTAATCAATCACTACATAGTCAGTAGTTGTACTCCGTTCTCAGTAGTTCAGGACTTCAGTAGTTATGAGTGGTTGGTGCTCTCTGTAATATTTGACTAAATTACTTTTTGTTTTTAAAACAAAATTAAAAAAATACATATATAGGCCCCAGGGTCAGGCACTAAAGGGCCCTAGTCCTCAGCCCCCAGGTCCAGGGCAATCTCTAACTAAATAGAGTGAGAGAGGCCCCATGCCCCAGGCCCGAGGGTCATTCGGTTTTTTCTCTGATAAAAAACCTTGAAAACTAAGTTTTTATTTTACGGCCATTCCTTACAATTATGTAGGGCTTATTTTGGGCCTAAAATTTAGCGCGGTCCGTAGTGATATAAATTCAAAATATATAGTTTTAAAAAAAATACAGTATTTTAAAATGTACTATATTCAATGTATTCAAGCCCATACGGTGAGTTACCTAAACAGGTATTAAAAACAAACTAATTTCGAGTATCTTGTCGTAAACTTCAAAATCATATATTTAGATATCTCAGAGAGGGTTAATAGTATATTGTGTGGAACTGGAGAACAAGAGAGGGAAGAGGCCGAGAGGCCGAGTGGCTAAATTCCGGTTGAAGACCGAAAAGGTAATATATAGAATGGGAATCGTTTTGTACGAGGCAAGAGACGCTCACAGAGACTGAGTTCCGCATTAGCTTGTAACAGACCCATTCACATCCCGTATCGCAGGATACCAGAGTGAGTGTACTTCTGGTCCGGACATAAGTATAACATTATCTACATAGCATCAATTCGTCGCGCACACAGCACAATACAGCATGCTCCGTTCGTTAGTGAACGCCTCTAAGGGGCGCATGGGCCGCAGTGGCAGTCGTCTGCTACACGCGACCAGACAACTCGGAGACAAACCCAAGACTGTTGAAGTCACTATCAATGGCGAGAAAATCACAGTGCCAGCGGCTGCTACTGTTCTCCAAGCCTGCGAGGCTGCAGGAATCGAAGTACCACGCTTTTGTTATCACGAACGGTAGGTGATTTCTTGTCCAACTGCATATAACCTGGAGTATCCAACTCGATATACAATAACTATAGGTATATATACATATAATGTATATATATATATATATATATATATATATATATATATATATATATAAATATATATAATAATATATATATATATATATATATATATATATATAATATATATATATATAATAATAATTA
>NW_014040271.1:14564-16039 GCF_001186125.1 Sphaeroforma arctica JP610 | reverse complement strand
ATATGACAAGTATATTGTATGTTTGCATTATGTATGTACGCCGTTATATGCTAAAGTCAATGCAAATGCGAGTATATAATGACCATGTGATAGATCGATAGAAGCCTGTTGTATTCAAGCTCCTAGTTATCATTTAGAATATCATGAATATGTTATACTTTATCACAATATTTATACCTACCGTTGATACCACACATACTCCCCTCTCACACGGTTCTTTATTACATGGATCAGCTTGCCTAAGTTGTCTTTCAGTGACTGTGAGGTGCTCGGAGGATAGTCCATTTACGTGTGAAAAAACCACGAACGCAGTCCATATTATAACGACGAAGTAGTTAAGAGTCTTCATTGTGTTCTTTACAAGCGAGAGCGCGTCAATTGCTCGCAACGAGTGATAGTTTCTATTCAATATAAGGTTCAATTCTTTCGTAAGTATATATGCGTTGTCTTACTCGTATGTGAATGACAGTGGATGGTCTATGAATTATCTGCCATGGTTGACCGTGAACTACTTGTTGTGAAATTATCACTGTGATCAGTGATGGTTATCTTCGAGGCTCTAATGTCGACGAATGGTGAATGGTATCTGCAATAATAATTATTATTGCTTTACTGTTATAATATGACGTTGCTTTGGTGTATTATAGACGGCTTCTCGTAACATAGCACTCTTCTCTCTCTTGTGAATGAACATGCTGATGAATGTATCCAGGGCGTGCGGCAAATCTGATGAATCTGTAGACTGTAGTATCTGAACAAGAGCAGGGTTTATACTTTATTTTAGAATAATATTAATAAAAAGCGCATAATTGATTGGTCAGGCTTCCTCCCTCACAGAACCGCAAATCATGCAGATTTCATTAACAGATTTTAAAATTCGAAAGAGAGAGGTATGCTGAATACTCTTTAGTTCATTTTTTTTATAAACAAAAGGAACATAAAACACGGTTAGGGCGCCGCGGGGACCGAAAGCGCTTAATCAAAGAGGTAGTTCACTGCACCGCTGAATTCCAAGAATATTTCCATACATATTTATTTATTTTACTTTGTTTTTAAAAAACGGAGGCAGGACCGATCCTTTGGCTCACACTGACACACACTCACAGATTCTACAAACATAACTCTCTGTCACAGTGTCGGAATGGTCTCCCATGGTGGATGTGCTGCAGAAGACAATCCGTACCATTGTGGCATCGGCCAAGGCATTGAGTACTGCTGAGGTATGGCTTCCTGACTCTTGTCTGTATATCATGTCTGAGTGTATGTATCTTGTGTGCGTGCGATGTATGTGTATGTGTATACGTATGTGTGTGTATGAGTCTTGCAAGCGTGTGACATATATGTGTATGTACATGTGCATGTGCATAGGCATGTGCATGTGCATGCGCATGTACATGTGCTTGTGTATGTGCATGTGCATATGTGTATGTGCATGTGCATGTGCATATGTGTATGTGCATGTGCATGTGCATATG
>NW_014040271.1:8005-11778 GCF_001186125.1 Sphaeroforma arctica JP610 | reverse complement strand
ATATAGTATACATATTATTAATATATATATATATATATACGTATATATATATATATATATATATATGTGTGTGTACATATGTAAATATCTGTATATATATATGCATATGGAGCTCTATTTAAATCTATGGATATATCGATTTATTTGTGTACGTCTCGATATATTATATATATATATATATATATTTCAGGATATCTAGATATCTACACCTATATCTATATATGTATATCTATACCTATGCGTATATATGCATATACATTGCACGAATATACGTATACATATATTTAAATTAGTATTCATTTACATTTATAATATATATATATCTATATATATATGTGTGTGTGTGTGCCTGTGTCTGTTTGTCTGTGTCTGTGTGGTTTTATATATATATTCTCATTTGCCGTGCATCATAAAATTACCATGGCATCAATTGCCATATCGTCAAATAGCCCGTATTACCTACTGTGTGAAGAGAACCAATCCTGTTTAGGCGTGCGACCTATCGATCCATTCGTAGACCAAAAGCTCTGGTAGTGTCTCGTACTCGCATAGGTTATTATTGTCATAAAAGGGACAGCTTTTCGTGTCTGCATGGTAGCCTACTCTGTTGTGATTGTCGTGTCTGTAAATGTTACACTGACATTCTTCTCCTATATAAATATCAATGTGCATCCGCCATCTTTATTCAGTATTCCCCAAGTCTTCTTTCTTCTTCTCTCACCCACCATATCTGTTGATCTATTCAATTGTAATACCTGTAGATTGGCAGTCGCGGGTAACTGTCGTATGTGTCTCGTTGAGGTCGAAAAGGTCCCTAAACCCGTGGCCTCGTGCGCTTGGCCTGTTATGCCGAACATGAGCATCAAGACAGACACGCCTGTGACAAAGAAGGTATAGACTTCGTGGGTGTTGTAACACTTTCTGACGGGGTACAGTGAATCTGTATTGCGTATGTACACACTTGTATTGGGTTCCGATGAATGTCACGCATGTGACGGTGTATGTGCGAATAGGTAGCTGTTCCGTTCTGTAGCCTGTATCTGCCTGCATGCTTGACACCGTATAATAAGCGATGGAAGTATAATATATATATATATATAACTATTCATCCAGGTAGGGTTTAAGTGATCTTCAAACCGTGCTGTGTTCACTTTTGTTCGCTCTCTGGTGTGCGAATGGACGATGGACTGGTGGATTTTTAGTCACATGATTAATTTACAGCACTTCGTTTTATGGTGATTAAGCTGTTGTATATTTATATATATATATATATAAATAATTGTATATGTTATCTGGCACTATCGGGCATGTGAAAGTATGATAGAGGTTCTCCTTGTGGCTGTATACCTGTAAAACCCCTTAGTTTATCTCATCTTTCTTGTATCATACTATCTACCCTTCTCTTCGCACTATCAGGCACGTGAAGGTGTGATGGAGTTCCTCCTGGTGAACCACCCTCTAGACTGTCCCATCTGCGATCAAGGAGGCGAGTGTGATCTGCAGGATCAGAGCATGGTGTTTGGAGGGGACCGCTCTCGTTTCACGGACATGCACCGCTCAGGAAAGCGGGCTGTGGAGGTGAGTTGTGTGTATCGATCTAGCAATGTGTGTCTATCTAGTGTGTATCTATCTAGCTATGTGTGTCTATCTAGTGTGTATCTATCTAGCTATGTGTGTCTATCTAGTGTGTATCTATCCAGCAGTGTGTGTCTATCTAGTGTGTATCTATCCAGCAGTGTGTGTCTATCTAGTGTGTATCTATCCAGCAGTGTGTGTCTATCTAGTGTGTATCTATCCAACTATGTGTGTCTATCTAGTGTGTGTCTATCCAGCTATGTGTGTCTATCTAGCTCGCAATCTGATTTATGAAGAGAATCGAAAAGTCGCGGCATCTGGCCCATGCCTGCGATTTCAATTCCCACTCAAGCTTTGATCTATATATATAATTCTTAAGTCGCTGAATATGTTGTCTGTGTAGATCGAGGATAAGAACATAGGTCTTCTTGTCAATATGTGCGATACCATTTCCTATTCAAAATGCGATCTATAAATATAATTAGGTCGGTTGTTGGTCTTCGTACAAGATTCAGGTTTAGAACTTGCCATTGGTTCATAAATAATTCGCACTCGGGATCTGATCTATAAATAGGATTTAAAAATCGCGTTATATGTCTTCCCATGTATAATCCAGGATAAGAATCTGGTTCTCTGGTCAATTAATAATTCCCACTCGAAACCTGATCTAAAATTAGAATCAATATATTGCGTTCTCATGTCTTTTATATATAATCCTGGATAAGAACATTGGTCCTTTTGCTACTGTCACTGTCTCCGATATTTTCCCGTTTTTTAATTTGATGATTATAATTATAATCTAAAAGTCGATGTATATATGTATATAAATAACTTTTGTGTCCAATCCAGGACAAGAACATGGGACCTCTAGTCAAGACTGAGATGACCCGTTGTATCCAGTGTACTCGGTGCATTCGGTTTGCAAATGATGTGGCGGGCATTGATAGTCTCGGATCAACTGGCCGCGGCAATGACATGCAAATAGGTGTGTATGGTGGCATATGTGCATGTATGTGTGATAGAATGCAAGTTTGCTATTGCTATGTAGTGCTGGCATGCTTATAGGAGTTATGTGTGTATGGTGGTATATGTACATGTGTGTGATAGAATGCAAGTTTGCAATTGCTATGTAGTACTGGCATGATTATTGGTGTTCGTGGTGGTATATGTACACGTGTGGGTTAGAATGCAAGTTTGTTACTGCTATGTAGTGGTGACATGCCAATAGCAGTGTATGGTGGTATATGTGCATGTGTGTGTGTTAGAATGCAAGTTTGCAATTGCTATGTAGTACTGGCATGCTTATAGGTGTGTATGGTGGTATATGTACATGTGTGTGTGATAGAATGCAAGTTTGCAATTGCTATGTAGTACTGGCATGCTTATAGGTGTATATGGTGGTATATGTACATGTGTGTGTGATAGCATGCAAGTTTGCTATTACTATGTAGTACTGGCATGCTTATAGGTGTTCGTGGTGGTATATGTACACGTGTGTGTTAGAATGCAAGTTTGTTACTGCTATGTAGTAGTGACATGCCAATAGGTGTGTATGGTGGTATATGTACATGTGTGTGTGATAGATAGCAAGTTTGTTACTACTATGTAGTACTGGCATGCCAATAGGTGGGTGTATGCTTGTATATCTTTATAGGTGTGTGTGATGTTGTTGCCTGGAGATAGCTGACGTATGTCTGTATTTCTTCTCTCATCGCACTTTTTAACGTAGCCTTCATCTGGCGTCTTCTGCATACATCTCCCACTCTGTCACACAACACACATAAATACACACACACACACATCTGGACACGCTATCGTACACATATTCGCGCGTTTATACACACCTCCACATACACTCGCTGTCTCCCCCTCCTTTGCACACACTCTCACCTTCTGTTTCCCGTCACACGCGCTTATACACACAGGCACATACGTAGAGAAGTGTCTTAAGACCGAGATGTCCGGCAATGTCATTGATCTGTGTCCCGTGGGCGCCCTAACCTCTCGGCCATACGAGTTCAAAGCGCGCTCATGGGAGTTGCGCAAGAACGAGAGCATTGATGTGATGGACGCATGTGGTTCCAACATCCGCATCGACACACGGGGCGGCGAAGTTATGCGAGGTAGGTATTGGGGGATGGTATGTAGGTGGGTTTAAGCTAGTGGTATGTAAGTGTGTATAAGCTAGTGGTATGTAG
>NW_014040271.1:0-6819 GCF_001186125.1 Sphaeroforma arctica JP610 | reverse complement strand
TAGTGGTATGTAGGTGTGTATAAGTTAGTGGTATGTAGGGGTGTACAAGCTAGTGGTATGTTGGTATGACTTGGTAGGCACGCTCGTGGGTGTGGGGCAAGAACGAGAGCTTCGATGTGATGAATGTGTGTGGCAGCATCCATATCGACACACTGGGTGGCGAAGCTATGTATGTTCTTCTCAGACCTATTGTGACTGGTAACCATGCCCACCTCTGTGAGTGTATGGGGAGAGTATATTGTAGCATCGCATGTTCGCAAGCGCTCACCCGTTCACCCGACTGTATAAGTGTGTACCTACCAACTCACAGAACTATCCCGCCTTATCGAACAAATCAAAACCCTTCACTCACGGACGCTGTCGTCGTAGCCCGGATGCGTGTACCTCTCTCACCCCCACAGTACTTCCAACCTTGTCCTGTCTTAGTCCTGTTCCAATATTGTCCTAATCTTGTGTACGTGTACCTCTCTCACCCAACAGTACTCTCAACCTTCTCCTGCCTTAGTCCTGTTCCAATATTGTCCTAGTCCTGTATTAGTCCTGTTTCAATATTGTCCTAATCCTGTGTACGTGTACAATCTCACCCCCACAGTACTCCCGCGCCTGAACGAAGAGATCAACGAGGAGTGGATCCACGACAAGACGCGCTTCTCGTACGATGGTCTCAAACGCCAACGTCTACAGACGCCCATGCTTAAGGAGGCTGGCAAGTTCCGAAAGGTGTCGTGGGAGGAGGCCTTGCAGGTAGCCGCCCGAAAGATCCAGGAAGCTGGTACAGCCGTAACCGGGTTGGCCGGGCAGTTTGCGGATGCTGAGGCGATGGTGGCTCTTAAGGTGAGTGTGCGGGTAGGTTTAAGGTGGGCGGGTGTGAGTGATGTGGTAATGGATACACACGTGCTTGGTGTTGAATGCTGTACATGTGGTGTTTGTAGCGTTGTTGATGTTGAATGCTGTAGTTGATCTACATACCATAGCTTACGACCAAGTATCCTTATCTATCTGCTTCCATATCATAGCTTATTACTGTCTCATTACCATTCACCCAGTCTCCCTGCCTATTCTCCTGTATACCCTAACATATCACTTCTTCTCCAACACCACGTATAGGATCTGCTAAACCGCGGGAATTCTGAGGAGTTATACACCGAGCAGAAGTTCCCAGTGTCGGGCAGTGGCTTGGACTTGCGATCAAACTATCTCATGAACAGTGGTCTGGCCGGCGTAGAGGAGGCCGATGTGCTGCTGTTGGTCGGTACCAACACCAGGTATATTTTCACTTGTACCTACCACTTTTGCCTGCACTTGTACCTACCACTTTTGCGCCAGGAGCTACTAACTTGTGTGTGTTGTTGTGGCTGTGTTTGGCCGTGTTGCTCTCAACAGTGGTGTTTCTCCAGGTATGGCTGTTGCTTCGTTTCGTTTGTTTAATGCCAGGTTTGTACCTACCACTTGCCCTAGTAGCTATTCGTTTGTGTATGTTCTGGACGGTGTTTGGCTGTATGGCTCTCGGCAGTGGAGTGAATCCAGTTAAGGCTGGTGGTGGACCGGATATACCTACTCTTGTGCCAATGTTTTGTGTATTTTTGGGCTGTATTTGGCAATATTGTCCTCTGTGGTAGTGTGGAAGTAGGTATGGCCATTGATTGGTACCAACTCCAGGTATGCGCTGATAATTTGTGCAAGTATTTGGCTGTGATGCTCTTAGCAGGTGTCATTGAAAACAGCACTGTACTGGCATGTGTTTTGCTGGTTAATGCGTAAAAATGTCTGGTATATCCACACTTGTGCTGTTAGTTGCTGGTTGGTGCGTACAAATTCCTGGTATATCTACACGTGTGCTGTTAGTTGCTGGTTGGTGCGTACAAATGTCTGGTATATCCACACTTGTGCTGTTAGTTGCTGGTTGGTGCGTACAAATTCCTGGTATATCTACACGTGTGCTGTTAGTTGCTGGTTGGTGCGTACAAATGTCTGGTATATCTACACTTGTGCTGTTGGTCTGTGTATTTGTTTTGGCAGCCTATCCCTCAGTAGTGGCGTGGAGAGTACTGACTACCGATCCCCACCAATCTGAACATCTGCTCGGCTGTAGCACCTACAGTAGTTGTTGTTAATACAGGCCTGTGTAGTGTTGTAGGTCGGTATCAAGACTGGGTATACTTGCATATGTGCTTCCGGATCACTGATGATCTTTGTATCTATTCGGGTGTATTGCATGGAAGTGGTAATGTATTGGCTTTCATACCAATATTTGGTTTGATATGTTTATTCTAACGTAAATGCTGTACGCTTCACATCAGTAGTGTTACTATATGTTCGACTGTGTCACTAAGTTATAATTTTTCAGTTGGCTTCTTTTGTATATATATATGCTCTCGGTCTTATCATCCAGTATATATATACACGATATCCGATATGCCCTTGGCAATCCTTGCAATCTATCCACTTGCGGCACTCAATCATCTGCTATAATACGCTATTAAGTCTTTGTTTTGTCTATCGCCCAAGTCATTTTTTTTTTCCGTTACATTTTAACACCATACAGATACGAAGCGCCTGTGTTTAACGCACGCGTGCGTAAGAACTACGTCCATGGTATTGTGGACATTGGCGTCATCGGGGATGGCCTCAATGAACTCAACTTTGGATACGAACACCTGGGCAAGGGTATGTTTGTGTATGCCGTGGCATCTAATTGTTCTACATGTATGTAGTGGACATGTTTGTATATACATCTAATCGTTCTACATGTGTGTAAAGGGTATGTTTGTATATGTTGGGGTATCTAATCTTTACATATGGATGTAAAGGGTATGTTTGTATGTGCCAGTGTATTTAGTTTTTCAAGATGTAAGTGGGTACGCGGGCGTATACAGGCATATGAAAAAGTATACTTGTATATGTTATCGTATCTGCTTTTTGTAGATGTTGTGCATATAGGCGTGTATGAGTGTGGGAAAATGTTTTTAACTTTTAAGTGTCTAAAAATGTGAATTTGGGCCCGTATTAGTGTAAGATGTGCTTAAATAACAGGGCAATCTTCTTCCATACATGCATCTCTGTGCGTGGATCGGGGCTGTCTGTGCGGATTTAGGGGTAAAAAATAGTCATACAGTTATGCGTGGCCCGATTTTATAACCCCTCACCAGCGATTAAAGGAATATGTGTCCCATATCTGTGACATGAAGCATATGACTTATCGACAGGTTGTCATCCGATCACATAGTTGACTTGTCACAAGACCACACGCCCACAGAAGTAATACCGTGCATAGGCATGCATAGCAGTCAATCTCTATGAACTACTAAGTAGACAGACATACACAACTCACCCTCATGGCCAGCTTACCTGAGCATGCGTGTCTATGAAACGAGGCCGGACTCCTCCAAACACCATACTCTCTATCTATTACGTACACTTTTTCTATATATTTGGCATCTAGTTTGGTTGGGCGCTTCAGGAACACCAGGCGAGTGTTGCTCCCTTGGCCAAGCCACCGCTACCTGTCCGGTGTATGCCACAGACACTAGCATACTACTATCTATTTGTTACAATAATAGTCACGAACGGCACCCTGGTCGTATATATATTAATATGTATCTATATCTATTTGTATGTATGTAAATGTATATATCTCTATAGCTATAGCTATATCTATTTGTTTGTATGTATGTATGTAAATGTATATATATATCTATTTATATCTGTATCCTATATCTATTTGTATGTATGTATATATATATAAATGGGCACAGATTTCAGCTTCAATCTATCCACCCCCACATGCTTTCGAACATTACGCACATTCTGTGCTCATGTTCTTCTCGTATCTACGATCCTATCCCTGGAACATATACACAGACGCCGCTGCGCTTAAGGAACTTGCCAGCGGAAAGGGCGATTTCTACAAGAAGCTCATGGGCGCTACCAAGCCAATGATTGTAGTAGGCAGTGACGCCCTAATGGGTGATGACGGGGATGCTATCTTGGCCGCAGTAAATGCCTTGGCCGATAAGACCAAGCCCGAGGCTGGCTGGAAGGTATTTACTTTTGTACTTTATTAGCTAGACAGGAGCGTGGATTCACATAAGTAGTACCACAGCGTGTGTACACGTGTGTATCAAGGTGCGTTGGGTACAGTACATGACTGTATAATTCCCATTTAAGAAATAGGATTGCTAGGGTTGGCTTGTCTGCCTTCTCAGGTACTGCTTCGCGTGCGCCATGTACCGTACGTGGAAACTACGCCACTTGGACAGCCTGTACCGGACTGGGCACGTTGGGGAGTTAACGTTTTGCAACGAGTCATACACGCCAACTGAAGTACCCTTTCCGGGCGCACGCGTTGGTGGTGTCTGTGGTTGTTGAACACAATATCCAGGAGTTGTTGATCCTTTCTACGTCAATGCCGATTTGAAACTCAGAACGAGTATTCAAGTGCAGTATGCGGCGAGGAAAGTATCGAAATGCCCACGCTTACGTACAGGAACCGTCGCCAGTACCCCCTTATGGATTTCCTAGATCTCAAGACAACCTTGTCTCTCACATCCAATCTCACATACGTTGACCGATAGTTCTTCCACACACCAACGCCTCACAGCCCACACCAACCTTTGTGCGATGTATTTGTCTTATAACCGTATGATGTGAATAACTTGATGCGAAACTTAGTGCAATGGTTATGTGATTGTTTATAAATACCCCATATCCCTGTCCACAGTCCATCAACGTACTGCACAAGAACGCCAACCAAGTTGCTGCTCTCGATATTGGGTACACACCCGGAGCCCTCAAGAATAAGGCCGAAGTTCTGTACCTATTGGGAGCGGATGGAGGGGTTGTGCGTGACGCTAGCAACAAGGATGCCTTCGTCATCTACCAGGGCCACCATGGAGACAACGGCGCCCACGCAGCGGATCTGATCCTGCCGGGTGCCGCTTATACTGAGAAGGATGCGACATATGTCAATACAGAGGTGTGTAGGTGTATCTTTTAGTTGCGTTTGTGATAATGTATGGATCTGTACTTTGTGCACTGAAAAATATTGCGGCAAATGTCCATACAGAGGTGTGTATGTCTAACCTCATAGTAAAACATCTTACTGAGGAGACAAATGCATAGATGTGTGTCGCGTACAACGAGAAGTATATATATCTATCTATCGCCGGTACCAACCGCTCATCTCCTGTGCTTTGTCACTGTGCTTCTCCACAGGGTCGCAGCCAGCACACCCGTCGCGTGGTCAACCCTCCTGGGCTTGCACGTGAGGACTGGCAGATCATCCGAGCCATCTCACAGGTGGCTGGTATGACGCTGCCTTACGACACCGCGGCTGAGCTGAGACAGAGAATGGAGGATATCTCGCCCACGCTCACCAAGTACAATGTCAAGGAAGCCGCCAACTATTTTAAGTATGTGCTCGTTGATGTATGATGTATGTGTGGGGTAGGCATGATATATGTAGATGTTTGTATTGTGAAGCTTGTATGATGTATTAAGGATGATGGGTGAGTTGTTTCGCGCGAGAAAGCTTACGTATATGGGTGCTATTTGATGTGATATGTACATCTTCCAGTCCGGATTAATTATTTTCATATTTGTTGCCTGGGTGTATGTGTTGAAAGAATGATCGCAGCTGGTTGATTGATCGGTCAGTAGAAAAGCTATCAACTCCTATTGCCACAAAAGAAATGGGGGGGTGTTGAATGGGTTTCATTTAGTTGTACGGCTATGGAGTATCCGTAGTGGCAGAAGGCCAATTCTGCTGTACGGCTTCTGAATAGAAGCGCTTGCGGCGTGTTACTTGCTGCAGTTGTTTCATAGTCGTATACATTTTATTCGCGTTCCCGCTTCACATTCAATATCTTTAGCTGTACTTTTTTTTTCTCCTGGTTACCAATGGTATTTCAATTGACCTACGAATATACACTGGTGCATACACAGACAATCCTCTGCCCTGAGATCCGAGGCCAAGCTATCCAGCAACCCCATGAAGGCGTCGATCAACACCCTCAAGGACTTCTACATGACTGACTCTATCAGCAGAGCATCTGTAACCATGTCTAACTGTGTCAAGGCAGTAGACACCATGGACGGTTGAGCCTATGGCTGAATGCGTGCGCCCTTTTGGTTACATGCATGTGCTAGGTCGTGTGGTATTTCTCGAATGACGGGAGCTACACAAAGAGACAGATAGCGACGGTTTGAACCACTTTATTCAAGCGTCTGAGGTTTTTTAATCAGGCTGAGGCAATGAGAATGAAAGGATTGCTACCAAGCCAATTTGTCGATACTACTGGCACGTGCTTGAACTGTTCGTGTATCGTCATAATTGGACATATCTTGCAAAAGGTGCTGCGATGTGTTTGTATTTTTTTTGGCGATTGAGGAGAAAGGCGTGCCTCTGAGCAAGATGGTTCTAGTGCGGCGGTTGCGTAGTCCTGTTGTTCTAAATGGCTCAAAACGATATTATAGTCATGGCAAATTCGGTAGCTGTTAGTTAAGGAGTTTTCTCCTACAACTTTTGGTATATAAAGCAATGTAAACTTCGTTGATCGCGCTGGGATAACTCTATAGCATTGCCAGCATGCCAGATATCGACCCCTCCCATCCTCTTCGCGCACCTTTATTTGAATATCTATTCATATTCCACTATACAATCAATTTTCTCAATTATTATTGTACTACACAATATATAAGTCTCTCTAAAGTTACTCTATTCATATTATGTTACAAACTTCAGGTTTCTCTATTCATATTTCGTTACAAACTACAAGCTTATCTATTCATATTATAATATATACTTCAGGTTTCTCTATT
>NW_014040272.1:75171-95035 GCF_001186125.1 Sphaeroforma arctica JP610 | reverse complement strand
AGAGAGAGAGAGGGACGTCTCTCAGTCTCTTCTCTTCACACTTCTCTCTTCTCTTGTGCGTGTGTGATTGTGAGTCTCTGGACTCTTACTGCAACAATAAAGTAAAAAACAAAGACAAAAATATTTGTGGGTTTTTCAAATTTCAAAATTTGTTTTAGAAAAGCCACAACACCAGCCTCACCAGGGAGGTGGCGGAGCAACAATGGGAGCACGAGTTTCAACAGGTAAAATATAACATCATTTTCAATTTTTTTGTGTGTATGTCCTATTTGTATCTATAAATAGAATGGAAAGGTGTGACATGGGTTGAGTAATATACGGCCCGTGGCGCAGTGCGGCGCACACAGTCACAAGTCACAACAGTCACACACACAGCCTCACAGGAGTCACAGCCTGTCACAGCCACAGGGCATGGCGTCTGTACTCTGACTCTGTCCCATGGCGCAAAGTAAAAAAAGTGCCCCAATAGGTATACCCATAAGATACGGCCAAGTAGGCCGAAAATTCTGGAGTCATGATTTTTCGTGTTATACTCTATTTTCCTATTGGTCAATCTGTACCTACACCACGGATTTAGGGTTTCCCTTGTGTAGGTCTCCCACAATATCAAATTTCGACCACACCGGACACTGTGGACGGTGGTGACTGGTAACCGGCCAGTAGCAAATCTTGATGGTATATATACGCAAAATATTGTGTACACACTGATATAAACTACAAAATATTTAAAGAAAGAGGTACATGAAGAAAATACTACATTCAGCTGCTTCAATCCACGCTGTAAAGTTTGTACATTTTAAACGCAAGTGTCAGTGCCAAATACAAGAAAATCAATATGGAGTCGTACGACACTAGGAAATCATACGGGTCGAGACGGAAGACATTCAAAAGCTTTGATTCGCATACCGCCGCCTCCGTCTTCTTCGTCATCTTCGTCGTGCGCTTGATTGTGGCGGTGTTGAACAACCTGGTTATGGAGTGGTGTGATCAGGTATGCAGTACAGAAATTGAGTACCAGGTGTCCCGTATCTATGCTGTGCCATATTTCGAATTCAGACATCCTGTGCGCTGTCTTGTATCTTGCATATACTAGTCTATATTATGATATCCCAGTCTATAGCTGGTATTAATATAAACCAATTTATAGCTCGTCGGATACAATATCCATGTACATTTCAAATTATTCGCCTGTTTTGGTTCTTTTTTTTTTGTGAAACTCGGTTGTATTCGGTTGTGTGCTTCTCGCAGTGTAGGGTGTTCTAGTTGCACTTCTGCCTGTCTAAGTATCTATCGCCTGTTATTTACTTACCCTGTAGATGGACACAGCAGTTACGCGAGGGATAGAGTGGCCGCACACACAACCCAACCAAGGAACGGGAAGTATGACGTTCTCGCCAGCGTCACACGTTTTTACGTCAACATCCGTTTCCGGTGGAGCATCAACGTAGCCGAGTTAAGGCCTTTATTATATTATTATTATTATGAAAAATTTAGAATGGCTGTCTTATCTATTTGCCCTTTCGCCCTCGCGGGAAGGATGTTCTATAGAGGACGGTAACGCGCAAGCGGAGTTTGTAGTACCGAGTTCCGCCCGTTATAAGAATTGATCGATAGCTCGATCCATGAATTATGGACCTTCGCTGACCGATGTGTTCTCAGTGGGGCGAGAGAACAATACATCACATTTCACAGAAAAAACAAGATAACAACACCAGGAAGTGTATGCCCATAGTGGGCGTTCAACAGTTGAGTACCATTGAGAGACCGATAACGGACCTATTATCATGGCGATGTCTGAGGCTGTGGACATCCGGAACCTAAAAGAAGGAAGTCAGACCATGGTCTGAGCTTCATCGCAACCTTGTATTTGAAATACTAAAAGAAAGAATATATCAAAAACCGACAAAATTCGTTTGATCTCGATATTTCGCTTTATTTCGATAGTTCGTGATTCACGTCAGCCGATCCTAGTCACGTCAGCCGAATCATAGTTCTCAGACATTCAATAATTATACGTTTTGTCTCTTCATCACTTGGCGTGGTATGGTATATTTGGAAAAACGCTAAATTCAGCACAGTGCCTTACCACAAAATACCTGTTAATCAATTTAAATTACACTGGCTTTACTTTGCGTGGTAATTGTACTATTCGACACATGATGCCTCATTAGTTTTTTTTTCAAATAGTAGGCTTGTGAGTTGTGACAACACGAACGTGTGGACTGTGGAGTATGGTCTCGGTGATACAGACTGTGGAGTGTGGACCTGTAGACTGTTGTGACTGGACTTGGCTTGTGGTGCTAGAGTATACTAGACTCTCTAGAGATAGTTTACTAGAATACCAAGTGCCAGCCCGTGCCAGACTGCCAGGGCCGATTTTAGATTGCATCAAATTCAACAAGAGTCTAGAGATGTTCGGTATTTTATAGATATTTTGATACAATCTGATGGACATGTGATGACGCGAGAGCGTCGATTTTCTAAAATATTATTTTGTTTATCAAGAGTTCGCCAGAGATTTAAAGTTGTATTTACTTCGGCCGGTTTTGCCATCTTTTGAAAATTTTGCGATGATAAATACACAGAGAGCAAAATAACTTACTCCGGTTTCTTAATCCATATTTTTTTACGCGAGTCCATAATTTCTTCATAATTTCATACTATTGAAGAAATTTTGAATTTTATTTTTCAGTATTTCAAAACTTCAATATTTCATAAATTGGCAATTCCGTTGCTTTTGCCAATTTCAAATTTTACATTTTACGACGTAAAAATATTGAAGCAGTATTTCATTTTGTTGTATATTAGTTTGAAAATGAATGAAGAAAGAGCATTCTAATTTTGGAATACTCTTTGGCTTTTGAGCGCGACAAAGCATATCACAAAACACCTGCGTATTTTGAGTTTTTGACATTTCTATTTGTAAATATATAAATTAAGTATATGTACGTATTCTCCAGTTCTATTATAACTTCATCTTCTCATAATTTAAAATATATCCGACGCTATATTTCCAAATGTTCCAGAAATTGTCATGTCCTATATTCCAAAAGAATGATACAAAATTACTAAGCCATACTTTTTTAGACAGTATTTTCGTATATTTTTTTCCGAAGTTGGCAAAAGCGGCCTTATCTCTTATTTTAAATTATTTGCTTTGGTTTTATCAACCAAAAAAGCCCTATTTTGTAACAAAATAAAAGGCCATTTAAAAACTTTCTAACGTCTAATTTACTTTTGACCTGCACATACTTTGTTGTATGTGCTCAGATTTTAACGCGTTAAATGGATTGAGGTACGTATTGAATCGAGAGGTCTATACAAAAAAACCACCCCTACTTCAGCCAGGCACAGCACTCGCTAATAGTGACCCGATTCGGACGTTTGATCGAGGAAAATGCTCACAAAGACCTGATTGAGAAAATCACCCGGAGCGGATCAGTGTATGTTCCATAGCCTCCAAACTCCATACTACATAGGGCACATTTTTAGGCCCATAGCCTTTCAAATTTAAAAAATTATAAAGAGAGGATGTTTTATTATTGATGTTTATTTTTGTGCCTAGTATCATTTTTTTCTTCTATCGTGGAGAGTAAATAAAGGTCACTATGTTGATATCAGCATAAAACAATAAATAAAAGAGTACTGGTCACTAACTGACCGACTCTGTACAAATTTTGTAACGGTTCAATATTTGCAATCGCCAATTCAAACCAATCCTAATGACCAATTCCATGGAATAAAACGATTTCAGATAACAAATTCCGGGATTCCCGATTTCTCCGTTCGGCTTGTGAAATTCTCGCTTTTGGGCTTTGACCCACGCTGATGGCTCTGGTTACTTATACTGGACACGATAGACGTAGTCTCAATTGTTTATTTCTAAGAACACTCGGTTTGAATGCTTCAAAGCGTCCACCTGAGGCAACAATCAACCGCAATACTGCACAAGCGGTGAGAACACTTAGATACAAGTGTACACGAGAAAACCCCACAACCATATTTGCAACTTAACTGAAGAAACACAGCATGGATTTACACTGGTTCTTATTTAACTTAAGGCTTAAATTGAAGTTTAATCGTAATCAACATTATATCTCGATGATCTCAAAAATACCTACATGCATAGCATTTACGATTGAATAGATAATTGAAGTGGTTTTACGGGTTTTTTGACGGTCGGCATGGTTTCTCTTTGAATAGTAGAATCGAACACGAAAAAGGCGAGTCTGTTGCTAAGGTAAATAGTTCTGAGTACGGGATCTTTCCCATAGCGGAGATCTAGTCTAAAGCCAAAGCAGAAATGTTTACAGGGACATCCTGACAGACAACTGTCCATAACTTACCACTTCTACAGTCTGCAGTACCTGAATATTGCCACTTGGTTGTTCCAATGATCCTCGTTTCGTGAGCGTTGAGCAGGGCATACTAGTTTAAGACTTTAAAAGTTTACGACGGTCCTCAAATTTAAAAGATGCGAACAGTGTCAGAAAATCAAAAGGTGATCTCAATTGAAATTACAATTTTAACCAATGAATATATTTGCTATGTGATCGCATAGTTCATCATTGGCAATCACTAATCAGACAAGTATTACAACTGTCCGGAGGTATACTGCTCCTTGCCGCTACCTCACTTACCGTGTTACGGCCGTACTTAATGTCTTTTGAAAATCTGGCTTCGAAAGTTATGGTTACATTTGTGAATTATGGTATGTATGTTTATTCGGTTTTCTGGTAAAATTGAATATCGGGATTCGAGAAGGAGCCGTAGAGAAAATATTAATCTGCACTTTGTTTGACAACAAGTTCAAGTTTTGCCCTCAAAGTCTCAAACTCTAAGGCTCAAAGCCGCAAACAGTCAAACACAATCAGTTAATCAATCATGAAACACAAAAAATCAAACACAGGAGGCAAAATCTAGAAAATAAAATAAAAGCTTTCGTCGGTGGGGGAACTAAAAAGCTTTGAAAAAGGGGGAGTTTATAGATTGGGTTTTTTAAAGAAATAGGAAAAGAAGTAAATAAAGTATGTAGATAGTAGTTTATGTACCATATGGTGAAGTTTTATAGGGAAAAAAATATGACGAGAATAATGATTATAGAAATAAAATGAAAGAATTTCTATTGAATATTGTAAAAAAGACATTTGAAATAAAAAACAAAAAGGCCGAGTCGGCGAGACCTCTTTTTTACTTTTTGTTTTACATTTGTTTTAAAACAAAAACAATGATACATACATACTGTATATTTGTAGTGTTTTTGCTTTTTTAAAATAAACATTTAAAAAAAAATGAGCTGATATAGAAAAAGAATAAAAACCGCTTGCGTCGGCGGAAACTACAGAACTATATGAGGGAGGGGGGGGATTTTTTACAAAAGGCTTCTGATGTTTTGATCCTCTCGATACAAACACTAGAATTCTGATTATGATTATATTTATTTTTTGATAAAATATTGTATTATGTACCTTAGCCTTTTTTTATTTATGTATATTTTTGTGCCTGATCATAGCCTTCTGAAAATTAAACACAGAAGGCTATGGCCTGATATTCATTTTTTTTATATCTGACAGATCACTTTCAAGATTCAATACGTACTTCTATCCATTTAACGCGTTAAAATGTGAGATAAGGCCGCTTTTGCCAACTTCATAAAAATATACGAAAATACTGTCTAAGAAATTATGGCTCAGTATTTTTGTATATTTCTTTTGGAATATTGGACATGACAATTTCTGGAAAATTTTGAAATATAGCGTCGAATATATTTTAAATTATGGATGAATATTCTCTGAGTGTTTCAATTTGAACAGTTGGCAAAAGCAAGAATAAACAAGAAATTATCCGTGAGTGGTCCCAAAATAAACAAAAGGATTTTATTGGACTTTCATTTCCAAACATTTCTATTGGATCTTATGTATCGTTATGAAATTTTGGCGGTCTCGCATACACGTCAGTTTGTTTGACACGTTTGTAGAATATTTTTCCGTTGGTTACGTATATGTACGCATATATTCGCGACTATAAATAGGCGAGCCATATGCTGCTTACTTACTTGCAGCTGGCATTCTTCGCACTCTTCATTGTAGCCTGTTTCCCCGCACATACTACCCAAGCCCAACAAAACGTAATATATTTACAAGAAGATGAAGTTATAATAGAACTGGAGAATACGTACATATACATAATTTATATATTTACAAATAGAAGTGTCAAAAACTCAAAATTCGCAAGTGTTTTGTGATATACTTTGTCGCGCTCAAAAGCCAAAGAGTATTCCAGAATTAGAATGCTCTTTCTTCATTCATTTTCAAACTAATATACAATAAAATGAAATACTGCTTCAATATTTTTACGTCGTAAAATGTAAAAATTTGGAACTGGCAAAGGCAACGGAATTTTGACAATTTATGAAATATTGAAGTTTTGAAATACTGAAAAATGAAATTCAAAACTTCTTCAATATTTTGAAATTATGAAGAAATTATGGACTCGCGTAAAAAATCTATGGATTTAGTTACCGGAGTAAGGTATTTATTTTGCTCTTTGTGTATTCATATCAAATGATGGCAAAACCGGCCTAAATAAATACAACTTAATCTCTGGCGATCTCTTGATATACAAAATATAAATTGAGAAAATCACCCGGAGCGGATCAGTGTTTGTTCCATAGCCTCCAAACTCCATACTACATAGGGCACATTTTTAGGCACATAGCCTTTCAAATTTTAAAAATTATAAAGAGACTGGATATTTTATTTTTGACGCTTATTTTTGTGCCTGATATTCATTTTTTTCTCTTCTATCTGACAGATCACTTTCAAGATTCAATACCAACTTCTATCCATTTAACGCGTTAAAATCTGAGCACATACAACAAAGTATGTGCAGGTCAAAAGTAAATTAGACGTTAGAAATGTTCTAAATGGCATTTTTTTTTGTAACAAAATAGGGCTTTTTTGGTTGATAAAACCAAAGCAAATATTTGCCTACTTCGGAAAAATATACGAAAATACTGTCTACAAAATTATGGCTTAGTATATTTGTATCATTCTTTTGGAATATAGGACATGACAATTTCTGGAACATTTGGAAATATAGCGTCGGTTATGTTTTAAATTATGGATGAATATTCGCTGTAGAAGCAGTGCATTGCCTGCCGTCTTCACTCAGCGTATAACCAGAATCGCAGTGACACTCGGTACTGTCCCAGTGACCGTTGCCACTACATAACTTGTCGTCGGCCGCCACGGTTGTCGCGGTACCAACTATCTATAAGCTTATCAATACCATCAGCGTATATGCGATTGGTTGTAGTGTTGAAGTACTTTTCTATCAACATATCCATGAAAAGAAATACTCTGGCTCTAAGGCTAATTCACATGCAGTTCCATTGCTATTCACAGATTAATATCCCGATGTGCAGTGGCATTCACCGTCGTGCATATGCTCATACCCACTACACTCCTCCTCGTGATCATGATCATAATCATGATCTGCATCGTCTTCCCCTTCTGCCGTGCATCCTAAACCGTCAGATGTAATAGAATAGCCAATTTCACATACACAGATGTCCTGCACTGAGAGTTCCCCATGTCCGGAACAAACTGTACGATAAATAAACACTGATTTTGAACTATGGACAAATCCAAAATTGTGTCCGGGCCTATAAATAACAGATCGAAAATCGAAATATCAGATTCAGGTGGGATACTGTATTGCTGTTTTATTTCAAAAATGGCCTTCTAATTTTCTTTCTCGTTTGTATTTTGTTTTAAAAAAAGTATGTCAGTACATATGTATAAATGTGTTTATTTTTGTCTGGAAAAAATAATACGAATCTCTTCCACATTCTATTATTTATTGGTCTATGCCCTATACAAGATCTATAGACCTTTGGCAAACCAAACGCCAATCGGAGCACGATAAATACCATCTTTCCGATAGGTGTGTTTGATTCTTACATTGAATTGGCTCTCACATGATGTACAAACACTGTGGACAGTGGTGACTGGTAACCGGACCGTAGCAAATCTTAATGGTATATATACGCAAAATATTGTGTACACACTGATATAAACTACAATTTTTTTAAAGAAAGAGGTACATGAAGAAAATACTACATTCAGCTGCTTCAATCCACGCTGTAGAGTTTGTACATTTTAAACGCAAGTGTCAGTGCCAAACACAAGGAAATCAATATGGAGTCGTACGACACTGGGAAATCATACGGGTCGAGACGGAAGACATTCAAAAGCTTTGACTCGCATACCGCCGCCTCCATCTTCTTCGTCATCTTCGTCGTGCGCTTGATTGTAGCGATGTTGAATAACCTGGTTATGGAGTGGTGTGATCAGGTATGCAGGACAGTAATTGAGTACCAGGTGTCCCGTATCTATGCTGTGCCATATTTCGAATTCAGACATCCTGTGAGCTGTCTTGTATCTTGCATATACTAGTCTATATTATGATATCCCAGTCTATAGCTGGTATTAATACAAACCAATTTATAGCTCGTCGGATACAATATTCATGTACATTTCAACTTATTCGCCTGTTTTGGTTCTTTTCTGTGAAACTCGGTTTTACTCGGTTGTGTGCTTCTCGCAGTGTAGGGTGTTCTAGTTGCACTTGTGCCTGTATACTTAGTATCTATCTCCTGTTATTTACTTACCCTGTAGATGGACACGGCAGTTACGCGAGGGATAGAGTGGACGCACACACAACCCAACCAAGGAAAGGGAAGTATGGCGTTCTCGCCAGCAACACACGTTTTTACGTCAACATCCGTTTCCGGTGGGGCATCAATGTAGCCGAGTTACGGCCTTTATTACAGCACCAGGAAGGCATGCCCATAGTCACTTACAGCTTTGGGGCGTTCAACAGCTGAGTACCATTGAGAGACTGATAACGGACCTATTATTAAGGCGATGTCTGAGACTGTGGACATCCGGAACCAAAAAAAAGGAAGTCAGACCATGGTTTGAGCTTCATCGCAACCTTGTATTTGAAATACTAAAAGAATAAAAATATCAAAATCCGACAAATTTCGCTCGTCCTCGATAATTCGCTTTATTTCGATAGTTCGTGATTCACGTCAGCCGATCCTAGTCCCGTCAGCCGAATCATAGTTCTCAGACATTCAATAATGATACGTTTTGTCTCTTATCACTTGGCGTGGTTTGGTATATTTGAAAAATTGCTAAATTCAACGCAGTGCCTTTCCACAAAATACCTGTTAATCAATTTAAATTAAACTTGGCTTCACTTTGCGTGGTAATTGTATGATTCGACACATGATGCCTTTTTAGGTTTCTTTCAAAAAGTAGGCTTGTGAGTTGTGACAACACGAACTTGTGGACTGTGGAATGTGGAGGATGGTCTCAGTGATACAGACTGTGGAGTGTAGACTGTTGTGACTACAATTTGATGGACATGTGATGACGCGAGAGCGTCAATTTTCTATATTTTTATTTTGTATATCAAGAGTTCGCCAGAGATTAAGAGTTGTATTTATTTAGGCCGTTTTTGCCATCTTTTGATGATGAAGACACAAAGAGCAAAATACCTTACTCCGGTAGCTAAATCAATAAAAATTTTGCGAGTCCAAAAATTCTTCATAATGTCAAAATAATGAAGAAATTTTGAATTTCATTTTTCAGTATTTTAAATCTTCAATATTTCTTAAATTGTCTACTAGACTCTAGACCTAGAGATAGTCTACTAGACTGCCAAGTGCCAGCCCGTGCCAGACTGCCAGGGCCGATTTTAGATTGCATCAAATTCAACACCTCTCTAGAGTCTAGAGATATTCGGTATTTTACATTGTTATTTTGATACAATTTGAAGGACATGTGATGACGCGAGAGCGTTGATTTTCTAAATTTTTATTTTGTATATCAAGAGTACACCAGAGATTAAGAGTAGTATTTATTTAGGCCGGTTTTGCCATCGTTTGATGATGAATACACAAATACCTTACTCCGGTAACTATATCCATATTTTTTTTACGCGAGTCTATAATTTCTTCATAATTTCAAAATATTGAAGAAATTTTGAATTTCATTTTTCAGTATTTCAAAACTTCAATATTTCATAAATTGTTAATTCCGTTGCTTTTGCCAGTTCCAAATTTTACATTTTACGACGTAAAAATATTGAAGCAGTATTTCATTTTATTGTATATTAGTTTGAAAATGAATGAAGAAAGAGCATTCTAATTTCGGAATACTTTTTGGCTTTTGAGCGCGACAAAGTATATCACAAAACACGTGCGAGTTTTGAGTTTTTGGCACTTCTATTTGTAAATATGTAAATTATGTATATGTACGTATTCTCAAGTTCTCTTATATCTTCATCTTCTTGTAAATATATTACGCTTTGTTGGGGCTTGGGTAGGATGTGCGGGGAAACAGGCTCCGAGGAAGAGTGCGAAGAATGCCAGTTGCAAGTAAGTTAGCAGCAAATGGCTCGCCTATTTATAGTCGCGAATATATGCGTACATATACGTAACCAACAGAAAAATATTCTACAAAAGTGTCAAACAAACTGACGTGTATGCGAGACCGCCAAAATTATATAACGATACATGAGATCCAATAGAAATGTTTGGAAATGAAAGTCCAATAAAATCCTTTTATTCTTGCTTTAGCCAACTGTTCAAATTGAAACACTCAGAGAATATTCATCCATAATTTAAAATATATTCGGCGCTATATTTCAAAATTTTCCAGAAATTGTCATGTCCTATTTTCCAAAAGATATATAAAAAAATACTGAGCCATACTTTTTTAGACAGTATTTTCGTATATTTTTCCGAAGTTGGCAAAAGCGGCCCTATCTTTTATTTTAAATTATTTGCTTTGGTTTTATCAACCAAAAAAGCCCTATTTTGTTACAAAACAAAAGGCCATTTAAAACATTTCGAACGTCTAATTTACTTTTGACTGCACATACTTTGTTGTATGTGCGCAGATTTTATCCTATTAAATGGATAGAAGTACGTATTGAATCTTGAAAGTGATCTGTCAGATAGAAGAAAAAAAGTTTATCTGGCACAAAAATAAACATAAATAATAAAACATCCTGTCTCTCTATTACTTTTAAAATTTGAAAGGCGATGGGCCTAAAAATATGCCCTATGGAGTATGGAGTATGGAGGCTATGGTACATACACTGATCCGCTCCGGGCCTATAAATAACAGGTCGAAAATCAAAATATCAGATTCAGGTGCGATAGGGTTTTAGTACAAGAAACCACCCCTACTTCAGCCAGGCACAACACACACTAATAGTGACCCGATTCGGACGTTTGATAGCGGAATATGCTCACAAAGACCTGATTGAGAAAATCACCGGGACACATTTTTGGATTTGTCCATAGTTCAAAATCTAGTTTTGACAAAATCATGAAAATTTGGCCGTTTGTGGTGGAACCTACCTTGCAGTACGAATTTTGGATTTTTGAGGGCAAAGATCGACATGCCAGCCAATTTCTAAGACTCATGTTATCAATAGATTTTAGAAATTGGGTTCCCATCCTGTTGAATGGTGTTTTTGTTGTACTCTAAAAAAAATAAAAATAACTTCTACTAGATATCTCAGCTGTAACTATATCGTTCACATTCTCGGGTATCCCATCAGTCTTTCACCGCCTTACAATCTCACTCTCACCGTCTCGCACACTCACATTCTCTCACACTTCAAATTCGCAGATTCTCTCGTTCACACACACATTCTCTCCATCTCTCGAGCGACGAGTCCCGGACTGAGAGTCTGAGACTCTGAGTGTAAATTTAAAAAAAAAGCAAGTACATATGTATAAATGTGATTGTCTCTGTTAAAAAAATAATTCGAATCTTTTCCCTATTCTAAAATTTATGGGCCTATGCCCTATACAAGACCTATAAACATTTTTTTGAACCAAACGCCAATCGGAACATGATAAATACCATCGTTCCGGTTTGTATGTTTGATTCTTAAAGTGAATTGGTTCTCCCATGGTGTACAGGAGAACACGTGCACAGTTGCGAAGCACGAAAGTCGAAAGGCCAAAACTCAAAAAATTAAAAGTATTTAAAAAACTAAAAAGAGAGTGTCTGTTCTTTTTGCAGAATCTGGAATATATATCCCAGCATCAGAAATACGGAATGTCTTTTTGTTTTAATAAAAAAAATACATTTAAAAAAAAAAATAGCTTCGAAGGGAAGTAAATACATATTTATTTATAATATAAAAATGTACATATTTATTTACAGTACTACTGACATACAGTGGTCAGCAACTCAGCAGCCAGCAGTTCAGGACACCCTGTATCATTTATATGTATTATAGTTGCAAACTCTCTTGTTGCGCCTGTTTATGTTCAAAGTGCAAACAGGCAAAATATTTACGGACTTAGCTCTGGACTCTGGAGTGAGGCGTCTGGACTATGGACAGTCTGTCTCTCCTATCGGCTAACGCCTGACGAGAGCAGAAGAATGTATATATTTACTTTTTTGAGAAGAAAAAAAAGCAAAAATCACATTTTAGCAATTGATTGAGAGAAAGACTCGGAGACGTCCTCGCTAATAATGGCGATCCGGTGACACTATTTGCTCGTAGGGATCGTTGAAGACTGACAGGTGACCACAGTCGTCGGCCACGAAAAATTGTGATTTTCCATTTTCCAGCTCGAGCCAAGCACCACTAGTGGTCTCCAGTCCGCCCATCGCGTCGGTCGATACATGACAGTGCGAGCTTTGTCTTTCCCAGTCTAGATTGCTTGCACTCGCGTTCGAAAAAGATACTCTACATGCACGTGGAGAGAAATAAGGTAGTCTATTTGCATCAAACCAATGAGGAGCACGAATAAAACTCTTTCCTAAATGGTCTGCATCACGATTCGCGACAATAAACTTGACATTGAGACTTACCCTCCATAGCCGGTTGCGCACAGGCTACCATTCGCACTCAAGCTGAGATCACCAATCGCTTTCAATACTGAATCTTTCCTTCTATTCCGACGTGTAAATTAATATATTCTGAATTTCCGAGTCAGTTGATTTACAACTAAAAAGCATGTAACACTTGCTGTCTCTGGATGAGCATTGTTTGTTTGATCCGGCTCGTCTAACACAAACGGACAACACCCTACTGCATGTTTCTACACCCACTCTATAATAAAGTTATCATTAGGAACCCTGACTTCGACGAAAGGCAATCTGAAAAGAGTGACAATCCACTTACCTGCCTACTATATCTCCTACCCGTGTATCGAGTATCCGAATTTCTCCGCCGTCGTAGCCAAGATATGCCTGAGCGTCAGACGAAAACACGTGCGTGTAAAGCGGTGCCTTCCGTTCACCTACAATATTGAGCAGAGTATGTTTCTGAGTAAAAATAGCATCGTAAGTAAAGTGCAGATTGTCTTGACTCAATCTCGACCTAAATGTTACGCACAAAGAGATGCTTAAGCCGAACATACCGAAAGTTGTCACTTTTTCGTCGTACTGAAATGCTATCAGTCGGGGGCTGCGTGTGTCAATTAGCATGACTGAGCCATTGTCGGTCGTAACTGCTCCCGTTTGCCCACCGGAGAACAAGGACACACTTGAAATTACGGATGGAAAACGTCGTTGTCGCAGAATTGTGCCAGTTGATATATTTGCCGAGTCCATTGCACTACTATTATATTTGGACAGAACATGCCCACTCGACTGACCACTCCTCTCAAGCGCTGTGATGTATAACTGTCCGTCGAATCCACCTGAAATGATTCTTTTGCTAAAAGACTCAGTGTCTAATGTCCTGATGTCAGATGCGTGCAAATTGCTTTCAGTAGCAGAGAGAACGGCGCCTCCCATTATGGATTCTTCTGTGTCCATTGCCCACTTATATGTAGATATAATTTTTCCATAGGCAGTTACGAAGATATCAGTTTCTTCGATCCATTTGATCTCACGTATCCTCTCAGCGACTCTGATATGCTGATAACCTGATCATCAACAAAGCGAAAGCTTGCTATGAGCACGTGTCAATATTGTAAAATGCAAGGGACTCCAATTGTCACAATCAATAATAAAACATCGGCGATTAGCAGCTTATCTCTGGTACCTGTACTTTGAGATGTTTTTGTCTGCGTGTCGTCCTTCTCTGTACTCACTGGAAGCACAAAGCACTGTCCCGTTTCATATTCGTATAAGCTAGGCACGAGTCGATTTGTCGCGTGGGTGGCGTTTCTGACGGAATTTGAAGCTAAAACCCATCAGCAGTGAGAAACACGTAAAATAACTGTATGACGAAAATATTCAAGGTCTCACGCAACCTGTATTGATTAACATACCCAGGTGTTGCGAAGACCGTTCCAAGGAGTAAGGGTATGAAGTCGTGACCTCGTATAGTCGCCCTTGTAAGTGTAGGGACGCCTATTCTTGCTAAAGGAATCGATGGAGCATTGTGACTCGCATCGAAAATTCTACCGATGTCAAAAACCTGGTATATGTGCACAAAATATTGATATTCCACGTAAACAAGTACCCGTTGTACCGAGTTCGTTGTTCGAGTTTACAGGGAATCGAACTTCAAAGCGATGCGGCCGCTGTTTATATAAAAGTAAGCGAATCTAGAGCACGAAATTAACGATACGCGAATGTAGTTGACATACGGAGACAGGACCATATGATCCTGTGTAAGATGCTATGTTGCTATCGACAGGTAACTGAAAAACTGGATTAGCCGGCGTATACAGCGGTGGCATATGCCTTTGAGTGCGTTGTACATCAGATGCCTGTTGCCCGTAATCAGAAAAGTTGTACCCTTGTAAATTAGCTGTATTGGGTTGCATCATAGCTGCGGTGCATACAGTGTTAGAATGCGGAGACAACACACTTCAGAGATTGCAACAACATATTCTTACATATCTTCAGGATCAGATATCAGTACCTATGACCCATTGAAATTGTCACAAGAGTTGAATATCGGTTGAAAGCAGCCCACGAAATTCGCACTTTTATCGACGAGATCTCTGGCGTTTTCTATTTGCTCTGAGTCTCTGGCCGGTACACAGTTAGTGCTGTCAACTGTGTATTACGTGTATGTTTTAGCGGGTAAAATTAAGAGCGGACCATTCACCATCGGCTATGTATTTTTTTCTTCTACTCTATCAACAGATTATCCTCTGCTATACAAAAATGCAACTATAATATCTCTATTGTGCAATGTGCTCAACTGTACAATCATTATATCAATATCTTATGTGCGAACAAGCTCTCAACCTCTCCCAATGCCACAATCTCTGACTGACTCTGATTGCCAATAGTTTATAGAGGACTCGAATATCTGTTGTCGCGACAATGTCCGACAGTTATGAGGATGAGGCTGGCTTTGACAGTAATCCTTTGCCTATCCTCCTAGCCACTCTAGACAGTCCAAGGAAGCTCTTAGTGATGCTGAAGGCTGTGCATCTGAATGAGGTACAGTGCGTCACCATTCATGCTTTTACTTGGAGTTGTCTTATTAACAAAGTATAAGTAGCGGTAATTCAAGTACACATCACGGTTTACCTTGTTTGATCACATACGATGGCCGTAGGTGGGAGTCAAGAGCTGCTTTGATAAATTGAATTGATTTATGTGATACTACGTCTAATGGTAGTGCACATCTGCAATTAAGTTGGCCTGTGTTTAGTTCTGACTTAGAGGGCGATGGCATCTGCTATTTTTCATGGCCTGTGAATCATGCGTTGCAGTGCCTCGAGTAATTATACAGATTTTGAACAGGCTATTCAATTTTCTATCCTATATTGGTTAGTTTTTGCACTTCTGGCTGTACCCGGGTGGGGTGTCTATAATTCTCCCATGTGTGTTTCACTGCCTTTTAATGTGGTTTTATAACGTACTGTACTGTCGCTTCGGATTATGCTTGCTTGCCTGGCATTTATGCCAGTCTATCTATTGGTCCATATGACCCAACATCATACATGAATAATTGTACAACACGTTTATTTTCACGACGTAGTTGTCTGTACACATACGTAATTTGTCTAAAGTCTTATTCGATTTCTTCCTGATAGAAAGCAACCTGTGTGGTGAGTGAGAGAGGCCTCCGCTTCACAGTGAATGACAAGGGTAGTGCACAGACTAGCGCGTTTGTGAAGGCCGATTTGTTTGACGAGTACGAATGTCGATCCAAGTGCGATTTCGCAATTAACCTGGATGTTCTGATCGAATGCTTGAGTATATTTGGAGCCACAACCGCGAATAGCCAGAGCACATCGCTCCGCATCTGCTACCCTGGTTATGGGAATCCGCTTGAGTTGAAGTTGGCTGAGAGGAATGTTTGCACCACTTGTAATATACACACCATGGAGGGAATGTATGCTGAAGATATGAACTTTCGTGGTTCCGAGGTGTATAATAAAGTCATTTTACAGGTAGGTGCAATTGAAATGGTCCTAATCACAGTGTACCCAACTGTTTTGATTTTATCTATAATTTGGTAGAATTCGTGGGAGTTGTATTTCTACTGTCTCAACTGAGTTGTGTGTCCGGTTTGTTTAATATGAGCGTGATTCGAACATCTCACGAAATACTGGCCGCCACTCACTTGTACGTATCTGCATCGATCGCTTGGGCCAGGCCCCACAATGGTACGCACTTGTGTTACGCTACAAGCATGAGAGTGCATGATTTGATATGTATAAGATATACCATAAATATTTAATCTTAGTTTTGCGTTGATACTGCGCTGTGTACTTATACAAACTTCATCTATACACCGCGTATGCCTCTCATAAAAGCCTCATTTTTTGCTACCCATAATGAGAAAGTATTTACACATTTTCGATTATACGTACCGAGCAAAGTGTGAATAGGTATGAGGTCAAAGAAATCATCTATCTCACGTATAACATCTCGGATATACTCTTTATAGAAGTGTGCACTGACGTTTGTACAAAAGTTATCTGGTAAAAGTGATACTACACAGGGTCGAACAGTGGGAATCACATTGTCGGAAAAAGGCACGCCATGTCCTTGTTCGTTAGCAGAGAAACTCAAGTAGACAGATAAAATGAAATCGCAGAATCAAATAGTGCGTTTGTAGGATATTCTAAAACTATGTACACAAACAAGTGGATTTTACATTTGAACGTACCACTATATATATCTAAGTTGGTTCAGCTAGTTGAACTGTGCGCACAGGAATATGCGAATGCCGCGACATCTTTTCAGGTTGTGTGATTGCGAAGTGATTAGAATACTCAATCCGATATTGATCCTGTGTACTTAGATATTCAATGTATCAGCACAATTTGCTCATTTGTGAACATGCCTGCGCGGTCGTTAGGTCCAATTCATGTGTTTCTCAAATAGATTGCTCTCTCCTGCACAAGACTTTTGTGTGTAATGATTACTACAGTAGGCTGTTATATCTAATACTATATCGTTCTAATTGCTTTTTGTCTACTTACACTGTATTGGTTTGTTTCATACACATATCTACCCTTATGACTGTCTTCCCAGTTTGCTATATTGTGCTTATGAATTGTTCTGTATCACGTTAGGCGGAAGCTCTGAGGCCCATATTCTCGGAGATGACCATTGGCGATAAGCACGGACAGTTTGACGTATATATTTCAGCACAGGATCCTTGCCTTCGATTCTCCACTTCGAATGTAGCTGGTAGCTGTGAGGTATGCTTTCATTGTTTGGTTTCTAATCCCAGAAGTCGGCCAGCAATACTAGTGTCCTTTAAAATATCAGTCGCACATGTCAATGGTGTGTATAATTTAATTGACAATCTCGTAACGTGATTAGCACGGTGAAAGTATGAGATGCCAGTATCTTCTGCATATCGATGTTGCATAAGCTCTTTGTTATGCGACGGAGAATCGACAACATCTGCGGTCAGATCGCGGATGGATCAGCTGAGATTTCCGACACATTTATATGTTATTTGGAGAAGGTCTGCGTTTAATGTTAAATCGATGGGTCCACAATTTAGCCTGCGTGTATGCTGTACATATTAGCATGAGTTTATAAACATGTCAACAAATTTATCACGTCGGCGACACAGGTGAGCTTTCCGCCCGAGTGCGAGGTCGTGGAGTCGTTAGAGAGCGTGCGGACCCAATCGGGACAGTATGTGTGTGTATACACTCAACGAGGATTAGTAGACTTTTTGTCTTGTACCAGAGTGCTTGCTCTCGGAGAGATCGTGTCTGAGCTCCACTGAGATCGTGTTATTGCATATATACAAGTGTGAATAATGGTGAGAATGCGTGTGCAGGGTCCTCTCGTATTTTAGGTCTTAATTTTTGTTTGTATTTATAAGTTGATTATTTCTATCTTTCATCAAGCTCATGCGTGGAGCTTGTACAAAACATGGCCTACGCACGGAAAGCGGGGGTTCGATTTCCGTGATTTTTTAGTCATGTCTAATAACTGAAATGTATTTGACATATATCTGATCGATTTTCTTCTATTCGAACAGGTACCTCCTGTCTAGCATGCGACACTGCCTCAAGGCCATGTCCGTAGCATCCAAAGTGAGTATGAGAATGAACGCGAGAGGATTTCTCTCCTTGCAGTTCATGATTGAACACGATGTGGGGCAGCAGAGCTTTGTTGAGTACTGGGTAGGTATTTTCGTATGTGCCTGTACAATAGTGGTCTGGGTGGTAACTACGATAATTTTCGGTGGCATTGTGATGCGTTATCACCAGGATTTATATCAGGATTTACAGCGTTCGCGTTCGAGCCGAGAGCTAACTCCACTGCAAACGTGTAGCTACATATGATACACTATAGGGTATGTATATAATCTTTTAACAACGTAGCTGACTTGTATTTTCACTCCAACCATCACAACGGCCCGTCAACTAGCTCGTACCAGATGTCGAAGCAGCCGAAGAATACGAATATGCCGATGATGACGAGTGATCTGTCTGGCCTCAGTGAACGCTTTAGAAACAATCGTCAACGCGGTGTGCACTTATGGTGATCTAGAGTAAATTAGAAGGTCATCGTAGAAATACTGCTGCCGAAGCTTGACATTTGAGGATTAGTAGATCGACCAAATAGTGAATAGCTGCCTGCGAGCGCCTAGTTTGTGACATGCGCGGCTTGATGGGAGCTGTTTGATTGGTGTAGACACCCGTCTACATACACTCAATGACATCTACAGGCTCTAGTACATCCATGCAGTCATCGGTGCTTCTTTCAGCTAACTTGCGATGGACACAGCATGATTTATCCACAAGGCGAATTCTAAGTAGTCGTATGAACTTAAGACTGTGATATGGACAGGCCTGGTATAGCGCAGAACGTGTCATATATTCATTGTTCCATCAAACTGGCCCACGTTGAGGCCCGGCAATCTTCTCGTTCCGCACGCAAGATTACGCCTTGCCTTGACCACGGAAGAAGGCAGTACAGCACACATGTAGCGTGCAGTGTATCACAGACAAAGCGGCAACAACAGCACACACGTGTCTATCGGTGTTGCACATAGACGTCGTCCATTGCTGTACATACCCATCGCTGGTTCAGCAAATTTCCCACCGTACAGTACACTATACATGCACCGAATTTTACTATGCATGCCGTTTACCGCAGCATGTACGATCTGTCTGCAGTGGCAAACACAACCCCTCTGTTGTTACCCTGGGCAATAAGCACGTCTATGACTGTACATACAAGCTGTCGTCAGCTATACACACTCACCCACTGGTGCTTTCCCAGAAATACATGCGAGTATCGCAGCTTCTGCAAGCTTTCTGCTGTGGGACTTAAGTACCACCAGCTGCGACTGAGGCGGGCGATTCTTTGATAGTAATATAATAGCGGGTACAACAATCGATAGCATGGTTCACAGTAAATATTTA
>NW_014040272.1:64714-68856 GCF_001186125.1 Sphaeroforma arctica JP610 | reverse complement strand
AAACATATACGTGTATTGTTTATATATATATTTATTTATTTTCATTTTCGGAGGTTAGTGTGCGAACATAAATAAACTTTAAGTAAACTCTAACTGCATGTCTTGTTTTTGACATTTTTTTTGCCAATTAGGGCAATACTTTGTGACTTGTTGACTGATTAAGCTTGCTAGAGAAACTCTATTACAATTGTCCATTCTCTGTGGCAATTGTTAAAACGCTTATATATGCATATGGGAGAGGGCAGAGTTGACGCCTCTCACAAGCGTGAAAATATCAAAACCTACATATCGATTTGTTTCTCCCGAGGTGATCCAATGTTGTTATGTGCGCTTATGATGTAGATGACTTCAACGTGGCGGATGCATTCGCGAAATTCACGTACTGCCGGTTGTGCAGAGCGTATCGTCTGTAAGATACTTGTGATTGCATATTACCACTTAAAAGCTACTAGTGATTGCATATTACCACTTATAAGATACTAGTGATTGCATATTACCACTTATAAGCTACTAGTGATTGCATATTACCACATAAGCTACTAGTGTTGGCATATTACCACGTATAAGCTACTAGTGATTGCATACGGCGGAATGAACATACAAATGATACCAATGTGCACGACAGTCGTCATGTGCAACAACAACAAGAGTCATGCACTATATTTTTCAAAAATAGAAAGGCCCATACAGTGGATCTCTATATTTTAACTACAGCACCTCACTCGTCAAAGGTAGTCGGCTTGTACGATTTAATATAGAGCTGCCATCTAACCTGCCCAAACTGCAGCAAGAGCACATTGACTAGACTACCGACAAACGTGTTGTCATATACTATTGATATACTACTTCAATACATGCTGCTTTATTTAAATAGGTGTGTCCGGGCTGTTTACACCACCAGTCATACGGGTGCGTTCGATACAAATAACACCCACCCAAATAGGTAGTGCTTCTCCGACTAGGCAGTCATTGAATAGGAAGCACGAGGGTGCCTCAGCCGCTAATGGCAGCAACAGCGCCAGAACTACCAGACAGGTCGGTTTGCCATATGAGCATGTACAACCATTGCGACCTGAAAGTTATGCATGTACCTTTACATTGGACGTAGATTTCTTACATTTTTATTTGTGCTTTCCAGGGTTTAAGGGCCCAGGGTTCCAGGGTTTCAGGGGTTTATATTTACGTTGTTTGATTATTCGCACGTAGTAAGGACTGTGTTGTTGCGCGTGAAACTCAGTCCTGATAGCTCGTTGATTATTGGGTGATGGTATTCCAAGGATGATATAAAAAAACATAGAATGACTTGTAGGTTTTCGTGTATTGAACACTTTTATGAATAATGGTTGCTAAATAATTGTATTGATTTGCTTCAAAGTTTAACCAAACAGTGTTATTTACTGTCAAAAGGTAAGCTTCGTTTACACCCGTGTGCAAAGGTGTAAGTCTCTGTTTATGTGTGTGCTGATTGTCGGCAGACGACTGTTGTACTTTATATTTGAATGTATAGTTTGTTTGTCTCTAGCTACAACTATTCATCACTTTCTATCATCACAGTTATGAACAAATTGCATCTCATTTTAAAACAAGCTGTAAGGAACCTGTGAACCACACAAGGCATTATAGTTTGACTACAGGATATCATTTCATGAACGTAGACACACAACATTCCATGATCACTGCCCATTGTTTTGCGAGCTGAGCGGCATTTTATCCGTTATTCGGTTTTGTGCTTGAAGAGCCTGTAGAATTTCAAAATGCTGGAATCGCAGTGCATTTTATATTCACATTATCCTACTGTGTATAGCTTCATCCAACTATCAACTCCAAATTCTGTTCATGGAATAAGATTGATGCATCAGAACCTGGTCAATCTTTGCCTTATATGCGAATCGTGCAATCTGAGCTCACAGATTAATAGTCCCAAGCGCAGGTCATACTCGTACTGATCAATCAGAGTATTAAACGCATAGAGATCGGCCCCGCCTTTTGCTGTCTGGTTCACAGAGACACATTTGCTATTGCAAGAGAGTTGTTTTCGGTGCTATCTCCTGGGGCATTCGGGGCTATTTTAGCAGAACCAAAATGTAATTTCAGAACTTTAACAGTTGCCATATTTAGACTGCTTACTCGCAAATACTGCTACGCGATAGGAGCTGCATTCCTTGACGCAAAAGTTGACCTGCAAGGCTCTGCTCAACCATCACAAGTCAGCCGATCGCTAGGATCAAAGTGATCCCATGGAACTACCTGCCCCCAGCAGTGTCACCAAAGGGTCACCACTGTCGACTTTAGCGACTCGGGGGAGTGAGTACTCACGCATGTCGTTCAATGACTGTCAGTTGTTGTCCAATAAGGACATTCAGGTGCCCGAGGCCACTTCATCTGTATGTTCGGAACACTTGAGACTCCCTGAGCTTGGCTCATTCATGTGCGCGTGGATTGGTGTACATTTCTGGAATATGCTCGCATTGCACGTCAGTGGTTTGTGACACTCGTAGGTAGTTTCTGGTCATCCAGAGTCAGACAAACGGGGCTTCAAATAGCTGGCCTATTGGTTTGATCATTTTGTAGATTTATGCTAGCATCGTAGGACAGTGGTTTTTCACACTATTAGTCAGACTCTTGTCCTCTAGAAACAAATACGAAGGGATCTCGAGTCGTAGGTATATTGTAGATCGTTTCATGCTCACACTTTGGGTTCATGAAATCAACGATGTAGGAGAAGTGAACCTCTGCTTCGTAGTAAATGTCTTTCGTATGATGATTTGCATGTAAAAGTTATTGCCGTAAACTTAAAATTTGCAATCCTGGAAAAGGCAAATGCATCAGCGTGTTTGTCGTAAGTGCTCGGTAGTTGACATTCATGAACTATTACGATCGGTATCGTATCTGTCTCATCAACGATCCATAAAGTACCTATCTCTTCATATCGAAAGGAGGAACGCTTAGGTATTCGGTATATTGCGAAGATTTGAATAGCATGACATGTGTATGAAGAGATACTTCATCGCAGTCGATTCTTTTTACTTCGTTAAAATCAATGCATCACACACATCGATAATGCAAGGTGATCTGGTCGCACAGTGCGTCCTTATAGCGAATCACGATGAGCAGGCCTCGACAATTCTGCCGTACCCGTGAAGATACCTGTCTGACCTCTTATTGTCAATGTGTACCATTCTCGCACGCAATTGCGCACTCAGCGGTATCGATGGGAGTGTCAGAAGCAGTTGCAGATAAGAAACATAAAACTTCGAAATATCCATTGAAGGTAAGGGATGAAGAGAATGTATGTCCTATCTCCATCATAGCATATAGGCATGTATACATGTTTCGGTGTAGTCTGTTGTTTAATGTGTAGTGATCAGTAAAACAATCAGTATAAAGAAACCACACAGGCAAGCTCTACAATCTGTCTCAATGTTTTACTTCAAATAAATATCGCCACTCAAGTCGCCGATACCAACAACCACTCACTAGTGTATCTGTTAATACTATGTACTGCCGGATTGTTCTTGTTCTGGTTATCTGTATTCGGATGTGTCCAGCCTTATACAGCGTAGAGTTTTAACATTTGTCACAACACTATCGGCCGCGGTAGTAAAAGTGGTTATAGATCCAAGTAGACTTCAGTAGCAACCGAGTGCTACCCAGTGCATATCGTAGCATAGCTTAGTCGGTGAAGGTGGATGTCGAGTGCTGCCGGTCACTGAGAAGGTGCATGTATAGTACAAAACCCTAGACGATAACTACAAATGGACATGGAAAGATGGCTTTTTCAATAGTACATCTGAGCATACAAGACTATTTAGAGTTGCAGATCTTCCTCACGTATCTTAGCTCGAATTCACGACTATTAAACTTCAGGGTATCGTCCCATACACCACTGTGGCACACACAGATAATTAACGCATTTGATCCTGCCGGGGTGTCGTCGGTGGAGTTTGACATGGCCTGTATCGCCTCGTCTGACGAAGTACTGGCCCATGTGTGTCAGGCCATACACACTGACTTCACACCCACATGGGAGCTGGTGATAGTAACTAGTGGAGGTAATGTTATCCAAGAACAGAAAGCACACCATGCATGTGTGTATAGTACGCTTGTGCATGATCGGGTATATGGTGTACTGTTGTTCCGAA